>NC_056604.1:21704924-21935327 GCF_018340385.1 Cyprinus carpio
GTTGCTATAAATCTGAAACCAAAATGGAGGTAAACTTTACAAAGATGTTAAAATCGAGTAAGTCATCTATAACATAAGTGATCAAACCCAACTGTGTCCAACATCTGTAAGAGATACTGTAAGGTGAGGAGTGCACATGCTTGGTGGAGGATGTGAAGGAGTTTTTCTGGTTTTCTATTTGTGTTGGTGAGGAGGGCAGGGGGTTTGTGTGCAGTGGCAGTACAGACAGACTGTATTTTGCATTGATTAGTGGTTGAGCCTGTAGTGTCAGTGAACAAAAACTGGTGGAAGCTGTCAAACTGGTGCCACATAGTTGCCAGGGAATGTTCCAAAAGCTTGGGTCCTCTCAGACGTACCTGGCGGGAAAAGAAGAATATAATATAATTTAAGCAAGAAAACTTGTGACACAAAACATTATGGCAAATGACAGTACTGTAATGTGAGAATTGGCCGAGAGAGGGCAGCAAAGAGACCACGCTTAAAATCTACAAAATCTTTCAGTTTTTGTTTACATAATATATGTATGTGTACTGTGTTTATTTATTATGTATATATAAATACACACACATTCATTATATATTTTGAAAATATATATATACATTTATAAATTTATATTATTATATTTTATATTATATATAAATGTTTAATTTATAAACAGAATTTTTTTTTAATATATACATGCATTTGTTTGTATTTATATATACTTAATAAATATACACAGTACACGTACATATATTATGTAAACAAAAACTTTTATTTTGGATGTAATTAATCGCGGTTAATCATTTGACAGCACTAGAAAAAATATATTTCCACAATTAAGAAGTACTGTTTTCAACAATATTAATAATAAGAAATGTTTCTTGATCAGCAAATCAGCATATTAGAATGATTTCTGAAGGATCATGTGACTCTGAATACTGGAGTAATGATGCTGAAAATTCAGCTTTGATCACAAGAATAAATTATATTTTAAAGTATACAAAAATAGAAAACAGTTATGAATTGTAAAAATATTTTCCAATATTTTCTATCATTAAATATCAAATAAATGCGGCACTGGTGAGCAAAAGAGACTTCTTTCAAAAACATGAAAAAAAAAATCTTATTGACATCAAACTTTAGATCCATCTACGTAATACTTTTGAACTGTAAATTTTGAAAAAATAAATAAATAAATAAATAATAATCCACATATTTTAGTTTTTCTGAGACTGCTATGTTCGTTTCATTTTTTTTCATAGCAGTCTTTTAGTGTGTATTTGTATTCTAGATAATATTCTATATAATACTGTAGGCCTTAAATATTATGATTGTCTATTCCAGACTAACCTGCCCCTACAATTCTGTACAACTACACTAAAATAACATCAACAGCTTTAAATGACTGAAGTCAACTTAGCCATTGGAGCATTATAATTAAAATATAATTACCAAATAAGAAATTATAATATGAGGTGATGATCAATATACCAATACATCATTCATTCCAGTGGCTGATCTCTTTACAGTCAAACAGACCTATCCTGTATAAGCGGGCAGTTTTTGGCCAGAATGAGCTGTACAGTAAAGTGAAGCAAACTTAAAGGGCCATTACCTACAAACCATCCGTCATCACACTTCTCTATGACCTGAACGATGTCTCCTTCTCTCAGTTCCAGCTCGTCTCTGTTCTGGGGTTTATAGTTGTAAACCGCTTTATACCTGAATGCAAAGAAAAAGATTGAATGAAAAAGAATAACAAATGGTCAAGAGTGAAAACTGTAGCTGGATTAACCCTAGAAATTTATTTTCTACATTCTTAAAGGGACAGTTCACACAAAAATAAACATTCTGTCATATTCCGTCACATTCTTTCATGTTCTAACCCTTATGACTTTCACATGACGATTTAGTTTACTTAACTACTCCTTTAAGCAGTCATAAAACTAATAAATGATATTTCTATGTCTGCTTGAATTAGGTCTTTAGTAACGAACGATGTACTGTATACTCACGGTTGTCGTGAATAACCCATGTTCACAGGAGACTGTGATGTGGAAGGAACTTTAACGTCTGCATTGTGCTGTGGAGACTGCGTTCTAGTCCCATCCTAAACATGATTGTTATAGTTTTATTTATTTTTCCCCAATAAATATATTCAATATGGCTTAAATCTTCACACTCATTCATGGCAACATTTTTTTTTCCACAAGTTTTTATGTTGTTACATGTGATTAACTGATATAGATTTTTCACTTTTTATTCTTACTGTGTGTATAGTATAATTGAATGAAAATGCATGAACTACACAAATAAAATAGCTTAAAATAAATAAAACATTAACCACAATAAAAATATTTTATAATATGAGAGTTTTTGTTGTGTGTGATTTTTTTAAACATATTTGTAAGAAAGTATCTTCTGCTCACCAAGGCTGCATTTATTTGATCAAAAATACAGTAAGAAAACTGTAAAAGTAATATTTTGTACAGCTTAAAATAACTGTAATCAGCAAATGCTGATCTTCTGCTCAAGAAACATTTATTATTATCAATTTTGACAACAATGTTAACAGTGTAAAAGGCCTTACTATCACTTTTTTTTTTATCAATTTAATGCATCCATGCCAAATAAAAATCTTACTAACCCCAAAATTCTGTACTGTACTGTACAAATAAAAATACTCAAATTTGATAAAACACTTATCTGCCACAAAATATTATCTAAAAGAACATAATCTGATTAATAGGCCATACACATAGATAGGTAGTGTTGTTAGTCTACACAAACCTGTGTGATGTACGGAGGGTGCGAGCTGGTGTTGGCTGGGAGTCCCGGGCCCTGTGGAGATGTCAGCACATGATTGGAGGGAGACATGGGTGATCGGGTGTCCTTTTCCAGTGGGCTGTGAGCGTGCAGCGATCCGGTCCGGTTGTTTGTGGGCGAGAACAGGAAGTGGTTTGAAGGCTGTTTTGGGGAGGTGAGTTGTGCGTGTGCCAGAGGGGAGTGTTTGTGAGGTGAAAGCTGGGGTTCGGGGGAGCGTGACAAGGGAGACAGAGGGGAGTGCTGTGGTCGACCAGGGCTGAGGGGCTCTGGGGTAAGAGTGGGAGAAGATGGAAAGTCATCGCTGCTTTTAGTGCGGGGCATTTTGTTGACCTGGACATAGTTGATGGGGAAGATTCCACTGCGGCTGGTGCCGGCGATACGCCCCTCCAGCCAGTGATCATCAACACGCCTGGTGATAGAGATCACCTCGCCCTGAGACAGAGACAAGAGAGAAGAAAGCTGTTTGGTGTCAAATATCACAGTTCTCTGGAATACTTGCTTCTGATTGGTCAATCGCAGCATTCCGTGGTCGAATATTTGTGTATAATGATGTTAAGCTGTACAATTTGCAGTAATTGTCTGTAATTGTTCCAGGCAACCACTAGTTAGGGCTGAGGGATGATTCCAAAAAGAGCTGATTTACACGTCTGAGCATGAAATGATTAAGATTCATTGCCATAATTACCAAACTCAAGCCTTAAAGCAGTGGTTTTCAACCTTCATGACTCTAAGGCCCCCTACTGTCTACAAGAATATTCGAAGGCCCCATGACTTTTTCGAGTGGTCCATGATTTACGAATTAGGATTTATTTTAACCCCCCTCATCTGAACGCTCTGTTTGAATTGGCGTGGCGGATGATTGGCTAATAGTTATGTATGTTTGACAGTCTACGTCCTTCACAAATGGATTCTGTTAACGCATAAATACTCAGTATATCTCAAACGATCTGTTTAACAGACAAAGCAATAGTGATCACGTAATAAAAGCAGTTACTTACACTTGTGTGTTGCGACATTACTGTCGGATCCAATATGTGACCCTGGACCACAAAACCATTCTTAAGTGTCAACTTTTTGAAATTGAGATTTATACATCATCTGAAAGCTGAATAAATGAGCTTTCCATTGATGTATGGTTTATTAGGATCGGACAATATTTGGCCGAGAAACAACTATTTGAAAATCTGGAATCTAAGGGGGCAAAAAAATCAAAATACTGAGAAAATCGCCTTTGAAGTAATCCGAATGAATTCTTAACAATGCATATTTCTAATCAAAAATTAACTTTTGATAGATGTACAGTAGGAAATTTACAAAATATCTTCATGGAACATCATCTTTATCCTAATGATTTTTGGCATTAAAGAAAAATCGATAATTTTTACCCATACAATGTTTTTTTTGGCTATTGCTAAAAATATACCCCAGTGACTTAAGACTTAAGTTTTGTGGTCCAGGGTCACATATAGTCAGCACAGCATTGTCTATTAGTTTCAATCTTCCTGAAAATCCTGCATTGAATTATGCCTTGTTTGTAAATGAATCCGCTGTAAATTGAAGTGAACAAAGGACTAAGTTCTTAATGACGCAGTCTGGATCTTCATTAAAAATAAAGTTTACTCTTTCCTAACGTTGGGATCAGAAGGAAGGCAATGCAAACACTGTTTTTCCACAACTTGGCACTTTGGGGTATGTTGTTGTGTTTTGAGAATATTTTTTTTTTGGTTTTTGTGAAGTCTTTATTTTTTTTTTTTTGTGTAGACTTTACATGTGTGAATCGGTGTGTGGGCTAAACAGGCAGTGATGTAGAATCGGTGGACGGGGCTAAACAGGCAGTGACGTAGAATCGGTGGACGCGGCTAAACAGACAGTGACGTAGAATCGGTGGACGGGGCTAAACAGGCAGTGACGTAGAATCGGTGGACGCGGCGAAACAGACAGTGACGTAGAATCAGTGGATGCGGCTAAACAGACAGTGACGTAGAATCGGTGGACGGGGCTAAACAGGCAGTGACGTAGAATCGGTGGACGCGGCTAAACAGACAGTGACGTAGAATCGGTGGACGCGGCTAAACAGACAGTGACGTAGAATCGGTGGACGGGGCTAAACAGACAGTGACGTAGAATCGGTGGAGGGGGCTAAACAGACAGTGACGTAGAATCGGTGGACGCGGCTAAACAGACAGCGACGTAGAATCGGTTGACGGGGCTAAGAATCGGTGGATGGGGCTAAACAGACAGTGACGTAGAATGGTGGACGGGGCTAAACAGACAGTGACGTAGAATCGGTGGAGGGGGCTAAACAGACAGTGACGTAGAATCGGTGGACGGGGCTAAACAGACAGTGACGTAGAATCGGTGGAGGGGGCTAAACAGACAGTGACGTAGAATCGGTGGACGCGGCTAAACAGACAGTGACGTAGAATCGGTGGAGGGGGCTAAACAGACAGTGACGTAGAATCGGTGGACGGGGCTAAACAGACAGTGACGTAGAATCGGTGGACGGGGCTAAACAGACAGCGATGTAGAATAGGTTGACGGGGGCTAAGAATCGGTGGACGGGGCTAAAGTTTTGAGTTCTGAAACTTACAGGGTGATTTTTATAGTACAATGACCTCTTATGTCAAAAGATCAAGGGAATTTTGGTTTCACAGTTCATGACCCCTTTAAGAATTTAACATTTTATACACTAAGAGTTATATATAATAAGGTTTTATTCATCTAAATAACTTTTCTAGTTAAACTTTTTAAAATTAGGCTAGTTCATATGCAGGGTTTTTTAAGAATGAGGGAATACTTCAAAAAAGCTGTTCTTGAGGGGGATGAATTTAAATAATATCTTGATTTTTTAGTTGTATTGTCTTATTTTAATTTAATTCTGTTTTTAATGACTGTTTTATTTTATACTGAAAATCCATGTAACCTGAATGTAACCAGAAAAACAGCATAAACTTTCTTCAAAATATCTTCTTTTTGCAGAAAGAAAAATTCAATCATACAGGTTTGCAATGACATAAGGGTGAATATATGATGACGGTAATTTTGGACAAACTATCCTTTTAACATCTAGCAAGGGGGTTTTGATTTATTTCAGTGACTTGGAATACTTCAGATTGAAAGACTCACTTAGATTCATTTATTGCCTAATTGATTTGTTGACTCTGTTACATCATTTCTCCAGCAGGTGGTGACCTGTGATTATTTTCGAGCACAGATAATTTGAAATAAATGTCAAATTGTTCATGACTGAAGCACGGTAAGAGAACCAAAAGCTTGTCAAAGTCAAACTTACTGGAAAATTTTGCCCCAACTAGTAAAGACCTTCAAACTACCATTGGTCAGTCTGTGGTGATTATGTAATCGGTAAATAGTAGGTGTGGCTCTGGGGCTCCGGTACTTTTTTTCTGTTCAGTCCGTCGAGGTCAGACAACTGAGTGAAAACATGAACACTGAACACTGCTGTTTTCTCACTGCTGTCATTTTTGTTGTGTTTTTATATTGTTACTGTGAAGAAAGCATGCAGCACATATTTATTTATTCATCTAAACGCCGCTCTCAGCGCTCTCAGGGATGTTCACTAACAGTAAAACCGCTGCTAAGGAATTTCACTACTTTTTACCCCTAAAGCCTTTACTTCACTGATCAGTGTAATCCATCAAACCGTGAACACAAGCGCACCACTCAAGTCAATGAAAGATGTCACAAGAAGTATATTAATTTCAAACCACCTACAAATTAAAGAGATTTCTGCCTAAGCTCAATTAAGAATCAAGAAAATTAGTTTGGAATCTAATATCTTATGAAAATCAACTGTACATAATCATTTTGTTGTAGTATATGGTGCAGAAGTGCAGTTTATATGGTACCTTCCTGAAGGACAGTTCCACAGGCAGGTCTGCATTGAAGTTGAACAGGGCTACAGCCTCTCCGTACTCCAGCACCTGGACGGTGGGAGACTTTATTGGCGTGGGCTTCTCTGTTGGAGGAATAATCTGAAAAGAAACATAGGAATGAGTGTAAATGAAAAGAAGATGGTGTGAAGTGTTTCATTTGCATACATATGGACATACCTCCACATAACTGGTGGGAAAGATCCCCACTCTCCCATGATGCTCTCCTTCATACCAGTTAGCATCCACTTGCCGGTGTATGTACACTACATCTCCTTTTTGTAAGGTAAGCTCCCTATGGATGAGAGGTTTAAAAAATTATTATAATAATAATTTTTTATTTTATTGCAGTGGCATTAATATGGAAGCTTGTTTCCACCACTGAATAAAAAATAAAACAAGGTAAGTGAAACTTTTCATCTCGCAATTTATTACATAATTCTGACTTTTTTTCTCAGAATTGTGTGTTATAAAGTCAGAATTACGAGATATAAACTTGCAATTGTGAATAATAAAGTCAGAATTGACTTTTTTTCTCAGAATTGCGTGATATAAACTCGCATTTGCAAGTTATAAAGTCAGAATTGCAAGATAAAAACTTTCTTTTGCAAGTTAAAAAGTCAGAATTGCGAGATAAAAACATACTATTCTGACTTTTTTCTTGCAGTTGTAAGTTTATATTTTACAATTCTGACTTTTTTCTCGCAATTCTGACTTTTCTCAGAATTGTGAAATATAAACTCGCAACTGGGAGATATATCTAAAGTCAGATTCTGAGGAGGAAAAAAACTATTTTCTTTCAACTATAAGTTTACATTACACAATTCTGATTTTGTACTGTAACTCGCAATTGTGATATAAACTCGCAATTCTGAGAAAAAAGTCAGAATTGTGAGATAAGAAGTCACAATTACCCTTTTTTTTATTCAATGGAGGAAACAGGCTTCCATACATTTGCAATGCTTTTTGTGTTGTATCAGACTTTCCCAAATCCTTCATATACTGATCCCAATTCTGCGAATAATTAGGAATAAATTAAATTTGTGTTGTGTCTTTTGTTTCTACTTACTTTGGTGACTGTGCTTGGAAATTAAATTTGGCTCGGGCTGCTTTCATCTGTGTAATCAAACAAACTTTCTTTCTAAACATCTGTGTCAAATATTTACTTTCCATTCAAACCTCCGAGCAGAGAAAAATGATCAAATGCTGTACCTTTCTCTCTTCTTTCTTAGGTGGGAAATCCATGTCTGATGACATTATGTGATCTGTAGAGGAAAGTGAAGACCAGAAATGAGATATCGGCCCACAATATATCAAAATCAAAAGCAGAATAGGGTCTATTATTAGCTTACAAGTTATTGGGTGTTTATTCAACTTTAAGCACTTTAAGGCCCAAGGGTGAAGGATGTGGTGATCATGTGAAGGATTTCTTGGTTATCTTGACTGCTGAAAATTAAACTAGGGTTTCTGTGCAAGCTGGATACTGTACTGTCTTTTTACATAATCCACATATTTGAGAGGTTTTAATGAGGGGTTTATAGTCCGTCTTTGATCACTTGAGGTTTTATGTCAGTTGATGTCACTTGTAATAAAAAGATCTGAAATTGCTATTTCTGGTCATTTGTTATTTTAGACAATTCTTTTCATGAATATTTCAAAGCAAGTTAAGTCACAACCGTTTGGAGTCAGTAAGATTTTTTTTTTTTTTTTTTTTTTTTTTTTATTTTTTTTTTTGAGAAATTTGTATTTTTATTCAGCAAGGATGCATTTAATTGATCAAAATACATTAAAAGGACATTTATAAAGTTACAAAACATTTCAATTTCAAATAAATTATTTTCTTTATTAGCTTTCTATTTATCAAATAATCCTGAAAAAACGTATCTCAAATTTATTCATGTATAAAATATTAAGCAGCATATTTGAATGATTTCTGAAGAATAATGCTGAAAATTTAGCTTTGAATCGCAGGAATAAATTACATTTTAAAATATATCCACATAATTAATTAAATTTGCAATAATGCTTTACAATATTGTACTATTTTCACTATATATTTGAACAAATAAACACAGTCTTTTTAAATAAAATCGTACCAACACAAACTTTTGAATGGTAATGTATATTATTGAGGGAATTTAGAGAATTAATCAAATTAATTTCTGTTGCATCTTTTGTTTTTTGGCTCAATACTGGTTCATTGGGCCTCCAGCTCCGCACACGTTATTGTGTTTGCAATGGCAGAGTCTTTCTCAATTTATCTCCAGGAAAAACAACTAATCTGCAATCAAGACCTCCATCCTGCTGCTTGTTACACACTTCCTGTCCTGCTGAACAGTGATCGACTTGATTTGTTTTTCTCATTTCACAGAAATGTGTTTGCTTTGTATTAATTGAGGGGAATAAGAGGAGAGGAGAACAGTGGCAAAAAATAAAAGGAAACAGGAAACACAGGCGAGGAGGGGATAGGAAGATGACTATATTTTACCATCAGCATGCATGAAGTTCGCTGTTGTGCCCTGCTTTTCAGCAGAGCAGGGGATTATGGGATAGCTGGAAAAGAAAAACAAAATTATCATGTGCCAAATCTAGCCCAAATACTGTAGATGCAGAACACTGAAGTAAAAAAACAGCAAGGGTAAAGTTCTTAACTGATATGCTTATACGACTGGAGATGTCTGTTCATTTTACAGCTCCACATTCAACTAATACACAAATAAATACTGTAAATAATTACAATGCTTATACACCAGTGAACAACAGAGATCTCAGTCTCCTGAGCTTTGAAAAAATAACCCTGAGACATGTGAAAAATAACATGTGAGACTCAAGGAAGACAGGAAGAATTCCATAAAACACAACAGATGGTCTGTCTCAGCCATGAGGCTCGAAATGAGAATATGAACAACCCAACAACAACCCAACAACCAGTTACTGTGTTAACAGGTTTTCAGCCGTCAGGGTTATTAATCGTCCCAGAAAGAGGGAAGCTATAAAACTGTCCTCACTCTGTATCCTTTTTGAAGCAGCAGGGGCATTTATGGCATTTGGAGGGTGGGGAGATAGTCAGCGGGGGGCTGAAGGGGGCAGAAACCATCAACATGTCACAGAAAAACAGAGCGAGAACTCAAGAATGTGTCAGATCCAGTGAGATACGGGCCCCTGGCAAGCAAATACTGAAGCTAAAGGTGTCAGAATGGGCATTAACATCTGAAGTAGGACCAAACTTTGCCTTTTATAGCTCTGCTGTGTCAAAGCACATAAAGAGAGGGAAAAGCTGCGGACACACACACATCCAAAGTGTGTCGAAAACAGTCTGAGAACTGAACCAATACTGTACCTCTTTATTAACAAGATGAACGAGGTCAAGCAAGTGAGTAAAGACCGAGACATCCTCAATTTGACCACACACACTTAGACATAAACACACACACGCTCTGACAAATACACAAACACATGTACAGGCAAAAAGAGCTCAGCATGGGGTCCGGTATGTGGACCGCCGGCCAAAGAGTCAACAATTAACCAATCAGACGAGGAGACAGGCAGAGCATGTCATATGACCTTAATAAGACAGTGAAAACAAAAGAGAATCTACTCGTGTGTCACATTTCATCATCATATTAATCACACTGATTCATTATTAGATGATATTTCTGCAAAGTATTTCTACTTTGCCCCACCTGCTTCATATGAAGGAACTTAATATCATGATATATAAACTGAGAACAAACAAATACAGAGATTATGATGCTGGATAAATATTATATTATATTATATTATATTATACTTCTATCCAAATGACATAAAAGCCATTCATAACTACATGACATATATACAATTAATTAAATTAATTTGCTTAAGACTAAGACTGACTCTAAAGTGCATTTTATTAAAAAACTATTTTTAAAAAGTATATTTACTAAGTTTTGTCATATTTGGTTAACTTTTCGGGGGAAGTTTGTTCTCAAAGTATAATTAAGGAAACTAGGCTTACTTGTTTTCTTGTCTGTTCTCTTCTGTTCTTCTGGTTGCTGTGCTGGTTTGAGCTCCCTGTAAATAGAAATCACAATTTCATTCAGCTCTAACACACATGAACTCTCTCAAAGACCAGTTCAACAGGAGCATTTGGGAGCAGCTCGAAGGCAATCTCAAGAGGCGGTGACCGATCCTGCACTAGAGCTGCACGGCTCCCCTGGGTCCTACACTCCATTCATTTCGCTCACATTGTAAATGTGAATCAGATGGAACTGCTGATGTAATCAGCTAAGATTTCCACAGTTTACAATTCACGAGCACAGGGAGAGCCATAAAGCCTTAATCAATTAAAGGTGCAGTATTCATTGAGCCAAAAGCTCATTTTAGATTAAAGGAATAGTTTGATTTTAAGTGAATAACAATATACATGTGTGAATATGAATCATAAATATCAGTCTGTTTTTCACATAAAATATGTGGGGTTTTTCATTAATTTTGGTCTTGTGACTGATTTAGTGGCCTTTCATTTCTGTAGTATTGAACAGAGCAACAAGAACTTTTGTTTTCAAAGAAAAAATTTGAAATAACATTTGAAAGATTAACAGAAAAATGAAAGTTTGAAATGATGTTTTTTAAAGAAGTCTCATATGCTGGCCATGTCTGCACTGATTTCAGAGTAAATCATTAACAAAGTAAAGTAAAAACAGTAATATTGTTATAGATTATTACAATTATTAATATATTAAATTATTATTACAATAAATAAATACATATATAATATATAAATTATTCAAATAACTGTTTAAATGTATATTTTAGAATGTAATTTATTCTAATGATGGCAAAGCTGAGATTTGAAATTAATACTTAAGGATGCCTTAAATCAGTCAGAATTGACAGTAAAGGCATAATATTACAAACGATTTCTATTTTAAATAAAAAAGTTTTTTTTTTTTTTACTTTTAATGAATGAATGAATGAATGAATGAATGATTTCATGAACTTCACCCACCTATTTCATTTTTATTTTGGGGGAAGTTAGGGTAAAATTATTTTTTTTGAGTGAACTGTCCCTTTAAGAATCACAAAAAGAGAGACATGGCAAGAAAAGGATCAAATAAACAGAGCTGGGATATAAAGAGCAGACACTGCGCAGGTTGGCGTGACTCAGAAGTGGGCGGCTGCAGACTTTGGCTGTTCGGCATGACAGGAAGTGACAGAGAGGATCAGCATGCACAGCTGTCAGATCAGAGCCAACATCCAGCGACCTGAAGCACACTGACAGGAAGATAACAGCGGACTTTTTTGGCACAACAAGAGAGAGCTTAAGATTAATACCTTGTCTGAAGGGTGTGGGAATTTTAAAGAAATCAGTGAGGCCATAATGGATGACTAAAGTCTAGCTAGAAGTCCAAAAGATTTAAAAGCCATTTAGAGCGTCTGATACAGTACGCCAAATACAACTTCACAAAACTCTATTCTGAGTGTGTGTTTGAAATAAACAGGCCACAAATCACAATAAATCAAACTGGGATTCCAATTGGAATGACAGGAAGACTTGCAAAACAGTTTAGTTATTTAAAATATTCATTTTTAGATCATAGCGGTTAGAAAAAAGATCATAGACAATTAAAGTCTGGTTTCAGGGAGGTGTGTGACAGAGGATTTAACTGTGAGTGTGATGTGTAGATGGGAGGGTCAGTACCTCACCCCTGCCTCGCCGCTGCTGCTGCTTTTGGGACAGTTTCCTCTCCAGACCGCGAATGTCTGAGTCCAGCTCCGCCTCAAAACGGTTCAGCTCTGACACAAGCGTCGCCTGCACAACAGCATGACAGCCAGGTGACACACTGGAAATTATGTGTTGGTGTGGTTTCACGTGTCCAAATGCAATCTGGGACTTCATGCAATTTCATGTAAACGAAACTTTGACAGTGTGAAGATCACAAAACATTTGGAAATTCTTTAAACACAGCATAATGAATGATGATACAATGCATGTCCAGTATTTTCATGGGAGAAGAGCGGGGAAAGAATCTGCCTTCATTTATTATTTATAAGTATATTACAACAGTGTAAAAATACTGTCTTCTTCAGACTTTTAATCAGAAAATGATGTGACTGTACACTGTAACAAATGCACTTTAATAGTAGGCTATTGCAATTATTTAAAAAAGAAAATTCCAGAATTCTGAATAAAGAAACATACAGATTGTCAGAAAGTGAGATGTCTGATGCAGAAGTATGTCAGACACTCACCTCTATGGACGGAGGCTGGGAATGAGGTTTCACTGAGCTGTAATATGAAGGCAGCTGTGACTCAGACCTCAGAGACTGAAAAACAACAATAGGACAGTATCATTAGGCCACATTAAAAAAAAACATACTATATTTTTGAATCGTAAATTGAATCGCATAGTGTTGAATCAAATCGATATCGGATCGCACTGCATCATAATAGGGGTGAATCATATTGCATCGCATTGGTAGCTGCTTCATATGTATCTTTAATGTATCATAACATTGGCAATGCATCAAGATTACATATCACATCAGCCTCAGTTATGGAGATGCACATCCCTAATACACTGATAACTATACCAAAAATCAGTTTATTAAAATTACCTGATTTAATGGTTTACATGCAAATCAATAATCTGGCAATGCATGTAAACCGTGTTTACAAAACTGTATTAAAATTCTGGTTATTTCCTGGTGGTAGCATATGAGTAACAGTAAGCATACATGTGTCGACTGGTTTAGAAATAAGCTGATAATGACCATAGACAAATAAAGGAAAAAGGTTTAATGCGTTTACATGACCACACTCGTTGTCAGCTTATTAAGGATAATCAGTTTATGAATGTGCATGTAAACGCACTTACTGATATTAAAATAACACTTTATTTTTAAGACCTACAAGTACAAGCTACAGGTAAGAACTTAGGAAACTATGTAACTATAAACCTGATGTGTTTGGCCTCATTTAATTGTTAGGGAAAGAGCAGACTTCAACAACTTGCTGTTTTACAAGCGCTCCAGACAGGTAGGATCATGTGAAAAGCTCCTCACTCACACATATCTTGGCAGCTAATAACCTTATTGAAGCCAAGTCAGACATCCAGAACCGTTAACTAACTAAGACAAGATATGTGACGTCTTCTTTTAAATATGTTAACAAAATAAGGCTGTCTTTAGTGAATGAAATGGATATGCCAGCTGTCACATTAAGGGAAAACAGAATGAAAATAGAAACAGCTATTGACAGCTCTACAATCTACGGTGCTGCTAAATCACACAAGCGGTTAACAGGTTTAATACGTATCACAAGACTGCCTTCCTTCGCACAGCTCCACAACTGGATGCTAAATCACACAATCTTTTATTATGTTTTATACGTTTAGCAAGACTTAATTTCAGTCATAAACAATCAGGGGTCCTGACAAACATCTTAATCTGAGAATTTTCTGAGAATTTATGTTAAGTAATAATCCAAATTCTCTCATGGCCCTTGAATAACACATCTTTGTGATGTCAGAACCAAGTAAAAATCAATTTGATTCATAATTCCTGAGGATATAAGTGAATATTAACCTTTGCAGAAAGCATAAACATCCAGCACAACAGTATATTGACATACAGATGCCCCTTACCATAACCATGTCTCTGTATAATTATTTGAGCTGTATTATTAACATTTCTAATAAAGCTGAACACCTTTTTGGCAGAATCTGTTGTCACAAAGCTTTTGTTCCAACTTCCAGATGGTCAAGTCCAAACTAACGTGTACAAGTAGAAACCAGAAGGCAAAGTACTCACTCCTCCTCTTCATAAGTCAAACGCACTGAGGTGTGAATCTCGTTCAAATATGACTGCTGAGGTCTCACAATAAGCACATTGTAATAATAAAGTTTTCTGAGAAACAAGCCCAAAAAGGTTTGTTTCTCACCAAAGCTATGATTTGAGTCAGATGGAATGGCACTAGGGGACTGGGGTCTGTGTATTATATGATTTTCAGGGGGAAAAGTTGCCAAAAAGCATCAAGATGACATATTTTTGCAGCTCTAAAACACTTTTTTTTATCTTGCCAGTTGTCCAAAGCATTATAGTGTCTGTTGAAAGTCTATTTGTTACTGTGTGTTGGCATTCCACCATTCCACTATCCCTTTAAAGCTTTGTGACTAAAACACCTCGCTCTTAAAAGGATATCTGATCTTAATCGGGTGTAGATCACACCTAACAGCATCATTATACAAGAGCATGTTCCCACACCTTTTCATGGCCAGTTATTCAGTGCAGTTGAGCCAGTTTCAAAATCGAGTGATGATGACTATAACTGCTACGCATACACAAGCTTTTCTCATCAATTCTCAGTAATTAACATACAAATGTGCACAAACACAAATATGCACCTTAGAATATGCAATATATATACCTTAAAGGTGCTAAAGGAACAGAGATGTCCCTTTAAGGGTAATGCTCCAATGACAAGTTGCTTTACCCCTGAAAGTACAACATTTATTCTGAGAGTGAAGTAATGTAATTGTGAATGAAGTCTGAAGATATTTAAAATGTATTTATGTATTTTTACTTAGTCACACCCAACTGTACCAAGTGATATATTATCCTCACATAAAAAGTTGTGTATGCATTGTAAGCAATATACTGAAATATCAGTATTAACACTGTGTTTTATAGTTATCTGTGTCCGATTAAATTATCACAGCATTATAGTGGATGTATTTAGATAAAGACCTTATTCTTTTATTGAATTTAAGTATGAAACATCTACAAGCTCTCACTGATATGTCTGTATATGCTTTAATGCCTATAGGGAAGCTGTCATCATCTCCTCCCTCAGATTCTGGCCAGCAGGATGGGTGCAACTACTTTTCCAAGCATCTTCTCATCACTCAATCGTTCATTTTAAAAAAGGCAAAAGTTTGATTTTCAAAAATCCAAATTAAAGCACCTTGCATGAACCCTGACCTAAGTATAAGCATTAGTAAAACTGACTAACTAACTAACCTACTTACAAAATGCCAATAGACAGTAACAAAAAGGCTTTCAACAGACAGTAATGCTTTAGACAACTGGCTAAAAAAGGGTTTTGTAGAACTGTAACAACCTTTCAGCTCAGTTTTATATTACAATACACAAACCTCACCAGTCTGTTTCTAGTTTCCAATATTTCTAGTTAAACTGCATGGAGAAGTGATGGTTAATGACAGCTGTCTCTTACCCGACTACGATCCTCTTCTGCTCCCTTTCCAGGCTCAAAATCAAAAATACTCTTGGGTTTTGGGTGCTTCCCTGTGTCGCCCAGATCAGCCCTGTAACACACACACACAGGCCACTTTACCAGGTAATCATTGTTGGTTCTTGCAGAAACAGATCCTAACCTGCCCAGTGTCTGTGTAACTCCTCTCTCTCTCTCTCTCTCTCTCTCTCTCTCTCTCTCTCTCTCTCTCTCTCTCTCTCTCTCTCTCTCTCTGTCACTCTCTCGCTCTGTTTCTTTGTCTCTGTCAATTTAATTCAAATGAGCTTTATTGGCATGACTTGCACAGTATTGCCAAAGCATTGTCCATTACATGAATAATGAATAAACGATTATATAATACATAAACAAAACAAAAACAGATCTGTAAAATAATTAAGTAAATAAGTATATGTATACTTTCTTTCTCTTTTTTTCCACAAACAAGAAAAATATAAGAACATTTAAGCACAAAATAAGAAAAAAAAACTTTGCACAACAGTACATGTAAGAAATGATCTTGCTTCAGGTTTGTTTCTCTCTCTCTCTCTCTCTCTCTCTCTCTGTCTCTTGTGTGTGCGCATGCGTGGGCGTTTGCTGAGTGAGTGGAGTGTGAATCAGAGCGAGACTGTCGAGTTCTTTCCCATTTCAAAGTTCTTTTTACTTAAGTGTTGTTTTTCTCAGTAGTTTTATTTAAGCTTTTTTACGGTGTATGGTCACAAAGTACTGAAAATATTGTAGTGGGGGGTTGTGTAGTCAGTGGCTGCCATGGCAAATGCGGAGACAGAGAGTTATGAGCAGCTCACGCATCAGCATGGAATAAAAGTGCCGGCTGGAGTTGAGTGCTCAGATGAAGAATGTGTGTTAGTGGTAGGAGAGGTGGTTGGTCACAGTAGTATTCGTTTGGCATCTCAAATGAACGGTGCTGTTGTGTTATTTTTGGACAAAGTTGAAAAAGTGAACACAATAGTTGAAAATGGGATAGTCCTCAATGGTAGTTTGATTAAGGTTTTCCCATTTATTAATCCAGCGAGAAAAGTGTTGCTTTCTAATGTGCCCCCATTTATAAGTGCTGAAACGCGAATTATCTCGTTATGGACAGTTGGTTTCTGTGATTAAGAAAATCCCCCTAGGCTGCAAATCTCCATTGTTGAAGCACGTTGTGTCTTTCCGTATACAAGTGCATATGATTTTGGGGAGTGATATTGATGAACTGAATATTACTTTTAAATTCAAAGTTGATAGTTTTGATTATCTAATCTTGTAACAACTGAGAGCATAAGATGCTTTGGATGCCGGAAGGTGGGGCATTTGGTACGTGCTTGTCCAGAAAGAAACGCATCAAAGGTTTCAGGTGTTGAAAGTGGGTTTAATGAAGGTCAGAGTGTGGAAAAAGAAAGTGAAGTTAGTGGAGTTTCGGATTTGAGTGCGGACAAAGAAGATCTAGGAAGTGGAGTAAAGAGTAGTGAGAAACGAATTTAAAAAAAATGATGAGACAATGGATATTGTTTTTTATGAGTTGAAGGATGAAATACTTAAAGAGGATGAAGAGGTTTTTAAAGTGCCGGCAGTGAAGAGGAAGTCGAATCTTTGTGAGATGGAAAATACATCAAAGAAAAAGGCACATGATGAGATTGTTACTAAGAGTTCTGGGGAAGTTTTGAATGTAAGTGAGGTGTCTAGCTCAGAAAGTGAGCGAGATTGTTCTGAAGTGGAAGCTGAAGGAAATGTGAGTAAAGATTATAGTGGTTACAGTTTGGAAATAATGAAACAGTTTCTGCAGCGTACAAAAGGAATGAGGAATGTTGAGTTTATAATTTTTTTTTCCTGATCTTTCGTTATTCATTGACTCAGCAAAAATTCTTATGAAAAAGAAAGGTGAAATATGTTTGTCAAACCCTAAGGTGTATCGTTTAAAAAAGATTGTTCAAAAGGTGCGTCCTCAGACAATGCATAATGATATGTCACAAGAATAATGGAGTAATGTGGATTTGGTTTTTTGTGCTTTTTTCACCCCTCATAATGAGAAATTTTAAAATATCTTCCCTGAATGTAAATGGGGCGAGGGATGTAAGAAAAAGAGCGCAAGTTTATGAGTTAATGAAACTAAAAAACATAGATGTTATGTTTTAGCAAGAGACTCACAGCACAAAGGAAAGCGAAGTTGAATGGATGAAGGAGTGGAAAGGAAAGATTGTCTTGAGTCATAAAACTGCTCTTAGTGCTGGGGTGGCTGTTTTGTTCTCAAAGACATGCCTACCAATATCTTATGATGTTACTGAAGTAATACAAGGCTGTTTAATTAAGATAATAGCAAAGTTTGAAAATGTTACTATGGAATTGATAAATGTCTATGCTCCTGTAAAGTCAACGGAAAGAATGTTGTTTCTTGAAACTTTATGTGGTAGTCTGAAACAATGTTATATGTAAAGTTTTCTAGTACTGGGTGGGGATTTTAATTGTACAAGCAATGATTTAGATAGAAATCACATTAAACCTCATATGGCATCAAAAAACTAATTATTGAATATGATTAAAACTTTGTAACTTTGTGATGTGTAGAGAAATGTTCACTGTATAATATAATATCTTTAGGGGGAGAGCATTGTTTATAAATAATCTAGTAGCCTCCTCATTATGGCACAGGTTATCAGTTTTAGAGCCTCCAGTAGGAGTTGTGTAGGGGGTGGACAAGGGGTTGTTGATCTTATAAGTAATCTTTGTGGTTGATCCAAACGTTAACAAAAGCCAAAGCTGTTAAAATGAAGGACTTAACAGAAGTGGCTGGTATCACATTAGGACAATGCTGATGCACTTGCGCAGAGACTTGGAATTAAATCAACAAGGAGAGCTCATCTTTTGTTAAAGAAGTGGTGAGAAAATTTGAGTGAAGAAGATTGGAACTTTGTGTCGAGTCAAGCGTTTCCTGAGAAAACTGATCTTTTTCCTTGTATGGTGATCTCTAAGGTTTGGAGTGTAGAAAATGTTTTGTGCTGGATTGAAAATGATACATTGCAATTTTTTTGAAGAATATGAGTAACTATATGTGAATTTTGTAAATTATACCTGAAGTTGTATATAGTTAATAAATATGTGGTTAAAAATCAAAATCTTTCTGTCTCTCTCTCTCTCTCTCACCAGTCGGGCAGGGCTCCGTGAGGGGTGAGGGTGAAGGGGTCTGAGCGCCCGTCCTGCTGGCCAGAATCTGGAGGAGATGATGACAGCTTCCCTGTTGCATTGAAAAAAACAAACATTTTATTGAGAGCTTATAGATACTTCACACTATTATTCAAATTGAGAATAGTTTCTTTATCTCTATACATCAAATACAAAACATTAACAATTTCATTGGGCACAAATAAGTGTAAAACACATACAGTAATAGCAGCACATTTCATTCTTCTGTGTGACTGAGAATTACAGAATATAGAGCCCAGAAATAAGTCTAATGATTTCATATGAACTATTCAGCTACTCACTTTCTCTCCAGTCAAGCTCAGACTCTGCAGGAGTAAAAACATACAAAGTTAAATTAGAAGAAATGACCCTAATATAGCTATACTAGCTTTATTAACTAATTAGGGATGCATGATATATTGCTACCATATCAATTATGGGCAAATATTAGATGTTTAGAATGTTTGAATATTTTATTTTTAATTTATTTACACAAAATAGTGTATAACTGTATAAAACAGTTACCACACAATAAAAAAATCCTGAATAAAAATGTATCACAGTTTCCTTAAAAATATTAAGCCACACTAAACTTATTTAGCAACTGTCCTCAGAACTGATAATAATAAGAAATGTTTCTGAAGGATCATATGACACTGAATAATGATGTTGAAAATTCAGCTTTGCATCACAGGAATAAGTTACATTTACATTACATTCAAAAAGAAAACCATTTTTTAAAATTGTAATAATATTTCACAATATCAGTGTTTTATACTGTATAAAATGTCTTATCAACCCCAAACATTTGAAGAGTAGTGTAGATTATATAATATAGAATTTCAACATCATCTACACTGTATGTATCAGTTAGTAGCCATAACAAAAAAAACAAGCAAATAAATAAAAAGCAACTTGCTTTTTTTGTAATTGTAGTATTAATACATCCCTATAATTAATTAACAAAAAAATTATATAAAAATATGCATAAAACTAAAAATATACATTTAACTGTACTGAACATCTTTATAGTTATTATCTAAAATCTCACCAATATCTAGGAGCTGATGTTGTTTAGTCGTTAATCATATGAGCTTTGCTGGTTAACACAGCGCAATCATGAACTGTATCACCATTATAATCTCAACAAATCACAGGTTGCTCATGGGAGAATGAATGACTGTGTAATAATTGTACTGTAAGTCTCTTTGGATAAAAGTGTCATTTAAAGGAACCACTTACTATACTATTTAAAGACCAGATACCATGTAAGATGATCACATGACAGCCAGCTATTAACTTCTTTCTTTCTATAAGCTCAGTAAGTCTGAGTTAAACCAGGTGTCTATGAAAACACACTGAGCAAGTTGTGGAATGCAGCTTTATGTTGTTCATAACTACTCATTTACATCAGCTGCTGTTCCAGTTATTAAACTGCAAACTTCTGTACATTAATCAAGCGCAGGACTCCTGCCAAATGTCCCAGAGGGATTTTGTGAAGTTTTGTAACAGCAGTTAGTGGTAAAGCACTGTATACCTTACAGCAGGAGTGTTACAGGACACCTACACATGTCTGCTGCTGTTGTCTAAACAGCTAAAACAAGTTTCATTGTTTATAATAATACTTTGTGCTCTTTAAATTTTTATGACTTTGAAATCTTCTAACTCAGAAGCTTCACTGGTGAGGGAAAGGCACAGTGCGGTATCCTGAATCCCATCATGCTCAGCAAAGCCTATCTGGTTCCACTTTCAAAGGGTCAATTGTGCACTTTCTCATTGAGCTCCACATGTGCTGAAAGGTTAAACAATGTTCAAGTAATGAGGTCTAAAATTTCTAAGCCAGAATTCGGCTTTATTCTTTCTGGATCAGTGCAGAATGTGACAGACAATAATGGAGAGGAATTTCCTCATTGTCTCAGAGAGAGATTTAGGAGGAGAGCACATACCCTCTGGTTTCTTGTGGATTTGTCTAAACATGCTCCTATACCAGTCCTTGGGCTTGTTTACGCTCTGAGGAAAGGATTGGGAAAGAGAAAAATGCATTGTTCAAAATAAAAACAAAACATGCTGGCATAAACTGTGTACTAAATATTTGTAATCAATATTTTTGTCTTGTTTATAAGTAAAATATCTCAACAGAAAAAAAACAGCTTAATTTAATAAAACTCTAAAAATATATCTTGATTTTTTTTTTTTTTTTTTTATTTATTGGGTATTTATTTTTTTTTTTTATATCTGGCTGGCAAACTTTTTTTTTTTTTTTTAGCATAAAAAAAAATTCTGCTAGATTTGTGTTTAAAAATAGACAAATAATTTGCCAATTGGGTAAGAAAAATAAACTTAATACAAGAGATGTTCTTAATATCTACACCTTACAAAATCTTTCCTCTCAAATAAATAAAATATGAGGTATTCTCATATTTTATCAATATTTTGAGAAATTAGATTTCATTTTTGTATTTAATGTTATATTTTCTGCTATTTTAGTTAAAGTTTTAGTAATTTTGTTGTTTTTGTAATTTTTATTAGTGTTGTTTTTAAAAATATGTGTTTATGTAGTATTTATTAAGTTTTATTTCTGATGTTTTTGTTATTTTTAGTTATAGTTAAACTTGCTGTATATAAATATATAAATACATAGCTTATATAAATAAATAAAAAATAAATAATACATTATATACAGTATATACAGTATATGTCACACGCACACACACACACACACAAGCACACACACATATATATATATATATATATATATATATATATATATATATATATATATATATATATATATATATATATATATATATATATATACACACACTGAGAAAAAAACGTACAAAAGCTGTCACTTGGGCGGTACCTTTTCAAAAGGCACAACTTTGTACCTAAAGAGTCCATATTTGTACTTTAAAGATACATATAAGTACCTAAAGTGTGCATATTAGTACCTAAAAGGTACAAAAGTGTACCTTTTGAAAAGGTACTACCCCAGTGACAGCTTTTGTACCTTTTTTTCTAAAAGAATGTACTATTTAGTTGACTATAATAACCCTGCTGATAACCAGCACACTGTGTATTCATGGCTAATTTACGGATAAGAGAAACAATAGCCATGGATTTCATTGTTATTTCTAACTGTCTGAAGGTGTGACACAGGAATGCATTCTGGGACTGCAGTGGTTGAGTGAGACTCACAGATCGGGATGCGATTGGCATGCCTGTCTCATCTACAGGACCTATTCCAGAGAACTTGATTAAGCGCTCCTCTCCGGTACCGGACGTCCTGGGCAATGTGGCAGAACCTCCGGTCCGTATCCCACCATTGGATAATCCAACTGAAAGACAGAGAGATGACAATTTAACACATATCAAATTGCATTAAATATTAATAAAATATATGAACATATAATATTTGCGATTCTAATTTCAAATATTCCAATTCCCTCCAATTCAAGCACAGAAGCCTGTAGTTACATATACTTATAATCACAGATAAGATACACATATGAATTCTTATGATCATTTAGTCAAGTAATATCAAAACTTATCAAAAATTTTGTTACCATTTGTCTGAGTCGGCCCATAGTAGGATCCGAAACTCTGTGTTGTGAATCCACCTCCATTGACCTCTGCGACCTGCTGGAAACATTAGTGCACAGTCATATAACAATCATTTTCTAATAGTGAATTAAAGAGTACAAAGTAAATAGGAAATGTTAGTTATACTGTATATAACACATAACATCAGTTATAATAAAAAAAAAAAAAAGTGTCCCAGAAACATGCCAATTGGAGTGATATTTGTTATCTAATGCAAACGCATTCAAAGTAGATTAAGTGTTAAAATACTTTGCTTGGGGACACTATATATAATAATTATTTTTATAAAAATATTTCAAGTTACTGCAAACAGGATTAGCATACTATATTCTCGCCACAAGGGGGCAGAACAATATAAGTTAAGCGTCTGCACACATTCAGTCCAAGTCAAAGCAGTGTTATTCATTCATCCTTTTTATTATTATAAATGAATAACAAATATAAATAACAAACAAAATACACTTTTATTTTTATTTCAGTTTTGGTTATATTTTACTACTTCAGCTTATTTTATTTCAGTTAGTTGCCAAAGCAACATTTCTATTTTTTAAGTTTAAGTTTTACATCTAAAAATACTATTTTATTTCTACCTTATTTCAATAACAACACTGTGTCAGTGCTACTCAATCAAAGAATAATGTGGAAAAGTTTAGTGTTGAGTTGAACTGAACTAGTAGCATGTCCCTTTTAATTTTTATTTTTTTTAATTATTATTTATATTTTAATTATTATTCACGTTTAAATTTAGTGACCTAGAAAGCTGCAGATTTTTACATTTTGAATCCTAAATTTTCAGTGTGGTTTTAGACTTTTGGACCCCAGTGCATATGAATAATAAAGTTCTCAACACACGTGGAAGAACGTCTGCAGCAGTAATGTTTTATGGCTGTGCTCTTGCCTTGTGCTGTGAAGACGCAGGGGCTGAACTGATGTGAAACGGACTTGAGGGAGGTGTAGGAAGACCAGGAGAGATTACGACTACTTCCTGGGTCATATCCGGAGCCATGAAGTGCTGTCTGGATCCACTGCCGGGAAGAGCCTCGTCCGAGAAAACGATCCGTGAGCCATTGAGATGGTCGTGCACCTCCACTCTTCTCTGAGAGAAAAACAAAAGTTTTATTTCATTACCTGGAATCACTGTTTCCATCCATCTATCCATCCATTTTCCATACTCCACTGGGTCGCAGGGCTGGAATCCATCCCAGTGTTTTGGGACACAGCCAGGTGGGAGACACCCTAAACAACAGGGCTCACACACACACATGCATGCATGCACTCACACCTACTGCAGGGGCAATTTATAGTGTCCAAGTCACCTATGCAGAATATCTTTGGATTACGGGGGAAAACCACACAGACACGAGGAGAACATGCAAACTCCACTGACTCAGCCGGGACTGCTGTGAGGTGACAGTGCTACCCACTGAGCTGAATCACAGCTTCCAAAGAAACATATGCATGACATTCAGTCTTGTTCTCAAGAACTGGGAGTGAAGGTTTAGATAGTTAGTTTTAGCAGTAAGCCCCAGTTGTTTTATTCTGTAATTACACCATCCTCTTGGCAAAAGGTTTATTCCTCTACTGATTACCCTTGAGAAAAAGAAGTGAATGTGCACTTCTAGTGTACTTCTAGTGTACTGTAGTATATTTTTTTAATTGTACTTGCAGATAAAATAATTTTAATGAAATAAAATTACATAAGGGTATTTAAAATATATGTCCTTCAACTAATTGCATTTAGTACATTTATTTCATTGTAAATAATGCATTTAAGTGTCAGAAAACATTTATTATTTTAAAGAATATTTCTTTAATAAGTACTTTTTTTAAAGTATGCTAAAGCATACCTCTATTCACACGAGTAGTGATGCACTGAAATGTCAGAATCCAACAATATTTGGGCAAAAAAGCAATGAATAAATATAAATAAATACATACATACATACATACATACTTGCTACAAACTATGCTTTTTTTTTTCATTTTTATATATTATAAATAAATTTAAATACAATTTTATTTTTATTTTTATATATCAGTTTTAGTTATTAATTTTAGCACTTCAACTTATTTTATTTATACTTTCATTGCCAAAGCAATATTTCTATTTTCACTTATTACTGATTTCATTTAATCTAGTGCAGTCAAACGATTAATCACGATTAATCACATCCAAAATAAACGTTTTTGTTAACATAATATATGTGTATACTGTGTATATTTACTATGTATATATATACATATAAATACAAACACATGCATGTATATATTTAAGAACAACGTGTTGTTTATATATTAAATATTTATAATATATATATATATATATATATATATATATATATATATATATATATATATATATATATATTATAAAATATAATAATATAAATATATATATACATGTAAATATTTTCAAAATATATACTGTATGTGTGTATTTATATATACATAATAAATAAACAGTACACACATATATTATGTTAATAAAAACTTTTATTTTGAATGCGATTGATCGTTTTACAGCACTAATTTCATCTCATTTTTATATTTAATTTTATTTCAGCTTTATTTGTAATAAACAACCAATAAAAATAACAACTACTTTAACAGTTTTAGTTTTAGTAGAGGATACACTTCACAGTGAACAAAACTTAAGCTAAAATAGAAATTTGTAAATTTAGTTAGGATGACAAACCAAAACGCAGCTCATTGCTGAATAACTTTATTATGACTGGTTTAATTTATCACCTGAGAACACTCTGAACAGAATGAAGAGTTTCGTAACCAAATTAACCAAATCTAGCTACTGAAATCTGATTTCGGTTTTTGGCTAAATGAAAACTTTTAAGTCTGGTTTTGGTAAACCTTGCTATTGATAAATATTTAGAGTTTTATTGTGATGGTTCTTAAAATTGAATTGTTTTGTGTTTTTTGTGTAATGAAATGTGTTTATGCGGTTTAAGTAAAAAAGAAACACATTATTTCCACATACTGTACATTATTGTTTCTCCTCTATGCCCCGCCTTCTGAAACTCGTCGATTTTCACAAGGCTCATCTCTCTGAAAAGCGAGGTGTGCTGAGATTGGCCAGCTATCCAGCGCGTTGTGATTGGCCGAATGCCTCAAGCGTGAGATGGAAATGTTACGCCTCTTAACATACTGTGATGCCTTGTCCAGCCGGAGCGACCAGACATAAACATAAAACTCATTATAAACGTGATATAAACATGATTTCTAGTCGTGTCTTCTCTTGGAAGGCGAAGGCAAAAACAAAGTAGTTTCGCTTTCTCAATGAAACAGCGTCACACACCACAGCCTTGAGTGAGCAGAGGCCGGAGATCTAGAGTGAACTGCGGCCAGCTTGAATGAGCAGAGGCGGGCGAATTGAGAACGGTACCTTGGTCTTGCAACAAACAAATGTGAAGAACACATTTAGAACGCGTGTTAGAACGAGCCATTTCAGGGAGGCATGGACGAGTCTCAACTTTTATAAAGAATGTCTCTTTGGATTTGAGACTTAAGTCTTTGCAACTTCACAGATCTTCTTTATTCACAAAGAGCTTGTAACACTCCAAAGAGAAAGGAAAATTTGAAATCACATCATATGACCCCTTTAAATGTATTATTATATTATGTTTTATATTTTTGCCAGTGACCATTTTTTGAAAGGGTTTTGGAAAGCAACTATAGCCATAATAAATCTGCTCTCTTGTCAGCTCCATTTGTTATTCATTCAAAGTATCAAAACAAACTGTCCATCCTAGTCCATTTTAGATTGTGGATGTTCCAGCTTCTTACAGAGAAAGACTCTTTGTGGCTTAGTTTGAGGGGCCACAAGAGAAGAAACTACTACCTCATTACAGGGCCCTGTTTTACTGAGCTCCTTCATTCAAACTCTCTAAGGTGTGACTCTCAGCCAACAGGGTCATGAAGAGTTCACCGCAAATAACAGGTTAAGTTAGCATCACTGGGTAAGTTTTGCATTGTGAAACGTCTTCCTGAACTCCGTTCCTCTTCCTCTTGACTCGAACCCCAGCATCCCTCACTTTCTGCTCTCTCTGTGACCTGAATAATACTCCCTCTCTGCATGTGAACTCTAGGGGTCATGGGAAGATCCCTGTGTTCTCACAGATGGTGAAACTGTATCTTGTTAAATCATGGAGATGCTTTGTGAGCTGGGGGAACAGGGACTGGGGCTTTTTCATGGAAATCCAAGTCTAGTCCATAAATAGCTCTCTCTTTCTCTCCTCCTGTCATTGTGTAAAGGGCTGTTTGTAACGTTTCTTTCTTTCCGTGGTTCCAGGGCGTCTTTGGAGGTGATACTGAACAGCCCAGGAGCTGCCAAGGATCACAAGTAAGTGCAAGTGCAAACCACCTCACATTTACATGGGGTTTTTGGATTGAGAAACGCAGAGATCAAGCTTTGAACTCAGCAGATGCTCTTACCTGAGACTGCATGTCATCTGCAGGGTTCCTGGTCAGTAATCACTCAGATCTCAGTCTCACTGCCTGAAAGAAACAGCATTCAAAATAATGTTATTTTATTGTTTATTTCTATTTTATTTAAATCAGTGACTGATAACAGTATTCAATTACTGGTGTAACTCTTAAACTAGTCTGTTAACACCGCTCACTACTACCACTCTTGCCAACTACTGTACTTTCAATAGAAAGCACTAAATCCTGCTCAAAAAGTCAATAGATTACGTCATGTGATAATTAGCATATTGATGACGTCACTGAGTCATATTTGCATTCTGTCTAGTGTCAGCCCTTTGAATAGTTCATCTGTTTGTTTCTCTTCTACTCTCTATACTCACATACTGTATTACAGATAAATTCCTAATAAAGCTCTTCTCATGTATATATTTGTTTAATATATCTAATATATTTAAATATTTGCATTTTTCTGTTGACAACAGAACAAATACGAAGTAGTGACTGAAACGATCCCGCTCCGCTCTCTCCTCCCAGTGCTTTCCCGTCATCTCTCTACAGTCCTATCTCAATAAAAATGCTTTCAAAAGTTGAATAGAACAGCATTTATTCAAAATAGAAATCTTTTCTAACAATATAAGTCTTTACTATCACTTTTTATCCATTTAACACATTCTTGCTGCATAAAAATATTAAGTATTTCTTTAAAAAAAAAGAAAGAAAAAATTTACTGACCCCAAACTTTAGAATAGTAGTGTATATTGTAATACAAAATGTCTATTTTGAATAAACATTGTTCTTTTTAACTTTTTATGTATCTCAGAATCCTGAAGTAAGTATCACAGGTCCCAAAAATATGAAACAGCACAACTGTTTTCAACATGATGAAAGTGTTTTCAATGATTTCTGAAGGATCAGGTGACACTGAAGACTGGAGTAATGATGCTGAAAACTCAGCTTTAAATTACAGGAATAAATTATATTTCAAAGTATATTAAAATAGAAAACTGTTATTTTATATTGCAATAATATTTCACTTTTTTTCAATAATATTTTTCATTTATTTATTTTAAAGCAAATACAACTTAATTTGTAAATTTTTTAAAGAATATTTATTCCCCAATTTCTCATTACAATGGTGTTAGACTTCATACTGTCACCTACCTGTATTTCTCTCTCATCATACACATGAATGATATGGTTATTCTTGGATTCAATCCCAACAATTCTTTGCATATTTTGCTCTTTCATTGCCATGGCTGTCTTGGACAAAAGCAAAGTATGGTCACAGTGGCTGTAACAATGTACCACCATTTAACCTCAGTCTGTGGCGTGGGCTTGTCAGAGTTCATTTTTGATTGCTTCAACACTTTTTTGATAAAATTAAATGTGCAAGACCAGAAAGTGCAACTAGAACTACAAAAATCACAAGACTTTGAAACGTGGCCTGCTTTGTTGCCATGGCATTGAAAAACTAAACAATGACCACTGGTCAAACTTTCCAACAAGCCATGAGGATGTGAAAACCAGCACAGATGACCAATCATATCTGCTGTAAACATCCTTAGATATAACTGAACCAAAAAATGTTTAAACAAGGAAAACTGTTTCAAACATAAGAACATTTTCCTATAGCTCTACAAAAAATGATGTTTAAAAACCACAAAAAACTCAGTCATCATGGCAACTGGGGAACTGTCCAACATGAAATGTTTCATATGACTTTAGCTTTCCATTTGACATCAACGTTTCCCACTCTGAGAGAGTAACCATGAAGCACTCCTAGAGTGTTTTCCATGTGAGATGATTAACTATGAACCAGAGACCATAATGATTGCCGTCAGTTTCCTGAATGCTGTATCCACTGCTATGAACACTGGGCTTTTCACACAGGGGATTATATGTTGGGTTATTCTCTTCTCTCATTCTCTTGGCCCAGATGACTCACCAGTCTTGAATGAGCTCCATTGCATAACAGAAAACAATTGAGTGCGTGTTTATGTATGTGTGCTTCACAATGATCTCTCAGTATGTGAGGGTCCCACAGTGGGGGGGTTACTTGCATGAGTGGCACTGCTTATTAACACATATGGATTTGTACTGAATTAATGAGAGTGAAGTTTCACAGAAGTGAAATATTACTATATAACATTAAAGGAATAATTCTCTCAAAAATTACATTTCTGTCAGTTATCCACCCTCATGTTATTTCAAACCAACAGAGCAATATGAGAAATATGGGAAGAGAGAAAAAGAATGACTTTATATTGCACTGCTTTTGCATTTGCTTGTAAAAGTTTAACATTCCTCCAAGAAACTTTGTGTTTGCTCACAAAACTTTTGCGTTCCCACCCAAAACCCTGCACTGACTTGCATTTTTAGCAAAAATATTGCATTCTGCCATGAAAAAGAAAAGTGATCTCAAAGTTAGGGGATTTTTTAGTTTTTAGGGGAACGCAAAAGTTTTGCAAGTGAACACAAAATTTCTTGGGGGAACAAAAGTTTCATGAACAAACAGAAAGTCTCTCTGGGGAATGCAAACATTTTGCAAGTGAATGCAAACTTTCTCTGGAAAAAGCAAAAGTTTCACAAGTGAACATGAAATTTTTAGGAGAACACAAAAGTTTTGAAAGTGAACACAAAGTTTTTAGGAGAACACAAAAGTTTTGAAAGTGAACACAAAGTTTTTAGGAGAACACAAAAGTTTTGAAAGGGACACAAAGTTTTTAGGAGAACACAAAAGTTTTGAAAGGGACACAAAGTTTTTAGGAGAACACAAAAGTTTTGAAAGGGACACAAAGTTTTTAGGAGAACACAAAAGTTTTGAAAGTGAACACAAAGTTTCTCTGTGGAACGCAAAAGTTTTGCAAATATACAAAATTTCTCTGCGGAACAAATTTTTCTCAGGGAAACAAAAGTTTTGTAAGCAAACACAATATTTCCTTTTGGGAACACAAAAGTTTTGTGAACGAACACATACTTTCTGGAGAAAACAAAGGTTTTGAAAGTTTCCTGGGGAATACAAAAGTTTTGAAAGCAAACACAAAGTTTTTTAAGGGGAACAAACATTTTGACGTTTCTCTGGGAAATGCAAAAGTTTCACAAGTGAACAGTTTTTGGGGGGAACGCAAAAGTTTTGCATGTAAACGAAAAGTTTCTTGTGGGAACAGGAAAGTTTTGTAAATTAACAAAATTTCTTGGGGGAACACAAAAGTTTTGAAAGCAAACCGTTTCTTGGGGGAATGCAAGCTTTTGCATGCTTTTGCAGGCCAACATAAAAGATTTGCAAGTAAAAGCAAAGTTTCTGGGGGAACGCAAATATTTTTCAAGTGAACATGGATTTTCTCTGACAAAAATTGTGTCTATTCCTCACAAAAGCTATTACATGACTTAGACAGATTAGCACAAGTCAAAAGTACTACTTTTCTAAAGCTGGTGCTTTTTGTCATTGGAATTTGGTTGAATCCATACAAATTCACTTTCATTGTATGTGAAATAACTGCCATGGCATTCTGCTAAACAACATCTTTTGTGTTACATGGTTAGACGAAAGTGGGTTTGGCACGTGAGGGTGTGTACAAAACATTACAAAAACATTTCGAAATCCACATAATTTGGCATAAAACAAAATAGTTTTCCATAGCAAATGCCAAATATCCTGTCTATTTCCCTTTCATGACGTCATGTGACACACGCAAGGATCATAGTTGCATTTGACATGTCAAAGTGTTACAAACAAATCATTCATGTTTATTCTCTTCAGCAGTCAACGGAATTCAGTTCGTAAAAGGGTAACGATTTCAGTGCATTGAATTAAACACTAAGGCCATTCATTCATACGTTTCACAATAAAGAAAAAGACGGCCAACCTTTTGCCTGTTTTTATCATTTATAATTATGAAATCCCTTTGTTGCAGACTGACATGCTTTGTGAAGTCATATCTCACAAGTTACTTAGTCAAAATAAAAGAAAGACCCATAATACTCAATAGCCAGTTCGGAAATGGTACAACTGAGAGTGAAGGAGTGTTGATTTATTGCACTGTCTGTCTCCACATGTACTGTATGGAGGAGACAAAGAGAGCCGTGTGTATGTGGGTGTGTGTAATTATAAATCTGAATGAACCTGTCAGAGGATTAAATCCTGTGCCACTCAAAATCAGGGATGGGTAATTGTGGGCATTAGTAAGTTCGACTAGTTTTCGATTTTTATTTTAGTTTTACATTTTTTTTATTTTTTTTTTATTTAACATTCAGACAGTTTGCACTCTACAACTCTTATAGCCATATATGTACCATTCAAAACTTTAGTACTTTTTATATCAATATATTTTTATCATGTTTATTTTAAATATTTACATTTGAAATAGAAATGTTTTGTAACATTATTAATGTATTTACTAATTAAATGCATCCTTGCTGAACAAAAGTCTTCAACTACCTTACTGACCCCAAATTTAGCTGTTCGTATGTGATGGCAAAGCTGAATTTTCTAGTCATAAGTGTCACATAATCTTTCAGAAATCATTCTACTTTGCTGATTTGCTGCTCAACAAACATTTCTTATTATTATCAGTGTGAAAAAACATGATTTTTGTTCAGGATTCACTGATAAAATAGACAGTTCAAAAGAACAGCATTTATTTGAAATAGATATCTTTCCAAAAAACATTATAAATGTCTTTACTGTCACTTAGTGCGATCGCGATTAATCGCATCCTATAAATACATGTTTTTGTTTATATAATATATATGTGTGTGTACTGTGTATATTTTTTATGTATATATAAATACTAATACACACACATACAGTATATTTTGAAAATAATGACATTTATATATTTATATTCATATAATTTATATTATATATAAATATACTTAAAATATAAACGTAACGTTTTGTTATTTTAAATGTATACATGCATGTGTGTATTTATATGTACATAATAAACACACAGTACACACACATATATTATGTAAACAAAAACTTTTATTTTGGATGTGATTAATCGCGATTAATCGTTTGACAGCACTAGTCACTTTTGATCAGTTTAATTAATTTTTGCTGAATAAAGTACTGATTTCTTAAATAAACAAACAAACTGATCCCAAATTTTTGAATGGTGGTGTATATTTAAATAATCTTTAGACTGTTGGTGCTCCCTGGAAGGGAAGGTTTTCCCTGGTTGAGAAGCACTGGTATAGCCTAGTTGTTTATGGACAAAAGAACCTGTCAAATTTAAGTCCCCCCTAAGAAAACCATCCTGTTAGTTTCAGGCAAAGCCAAAACCATACTAATTATACAGAGCTTCCTAAAGACCAATTAGCTGTCTAGTTTTTCAGTCAATACACTGACTAGTCAATTTGAGACCACTGTCTTTAAAGGTGGCTTTCTGAAACAACAAAACTCTAAATCAAAACATTTATGCCTTGACGTGCCAATGAAGAGATTGTAGACTGGACTGCAATGCTGTTGGCTTCGTAGACCATTATTACCTAAATGAGCACTGTGTGAGAGAGAAAGAGAGAGCACAGCGCCCGACAACATTCTCTCAGGAATTGGGAGAGGACTCATGAAACACAACCTAATACGGTCACGTCTCCCTCAGAGATCCGTTGGTGAAATATGCTCAGATTCTTCCACAGAACACATTCAGCATTACTGCTGTTTGTTTTGAGCGCTCCAAGCAATTTTTGCAGATTACAAAACTCAAACAAGCATCTGCAATGCATAAATGTTGCATTCTTCTGACAGCAGGCTAGCAGACCCAATTTGTTCATGGATTTCATCTGGGACATACAGTACTCTGCTGGATGGTATATACATCCTAAAACTACATTTGAAGTTATATAAGTCTATATTTACTAAATCACAGTCTTCAGTGTCACATGATCCTTCAGAAATCAGTCTAATATGCTGATTTGCTGCTCAAGAAACAGTTCTACCAATGCATATTTGTTTACAACAAACAATTCTGAAATGTATTTGCTTGAAGAGCCAGTATAAAGTGATAAAGGGGGAGGCATTGGGATGATGTGAACGAGTGGGATGAGGAATGTCCCTGCGGAGGACTCTGTAAACTTGGCAATGACATCAGACACGTGTCCCACAACTCTGAGGTCACTGGCACAAGACGCCATGGCTGGCCTGTTCTGCAGTATCTGGGAATGTCTTTGAGCTCCACATTGCACCATGTGTTTGTCACCTGCAGAGTATTTACTGGGGATGATCTAAACAAAGTTTTGGCATTCAGAAACCTTTATCCTTTTAAAACAGATAAAACAGCAATAATCATCCACTTACTGTATAAAGGACCGTCATATTGCAATACACAGTAAAGTGGATCCTAAAACCACAGAAACACCATTGCATCCTGACTTCCAGGAAAAATGTACATCAGCCATTCAGAATGGAGCTTTTGATTTTTGAAAGCCTGTACTGTACAATACAAATTGAACAGCCTTTGAATGTCTATTTAAAGGCATAGTTCACACAAAAATGTATTCACCCTCAAGTCATTCCAAACCTGTACTTTTTTGTCCACCAAATGAAATTCAGTGGGGTTCAGTTATGTTTTGGACCCCACTGACTGCAATTGTTTAAACAAAACCAGCTGAAACGCTCTTCAAAATATCTTCTTTTTTGTTCTGCAATAGAAACAACAGATTTGGAACAACATGAGGTGAATTAAATACGTCTTTTAGGCTGTGACTACACATAGGTAGAAAAAAGCATTGCTCTTAGGTTTAAACTTTGGCCTGCTTTGTGGGAAAAGTGCAATCTAAATGTCAAAACATTGTTGCTCTGCTCTTAATTTAGTTCTTATCTGCGTTTCATCTCATTTTATAGGAACAGACATGCAGGAAATCTGTAAGACCTAAATGAAAAATCATTAACATTCAATCAGGGTTCTGCTTTTTATGAGCCACTAAGAGTTCCGGCAACAACATTATTAAGCATTACGGCCTTTAGCTCCAAGCAGCGAACACGCATACCATCTGTGACGAGTAACTGGTTTGAGTAGGACACAAACTCTGCTTAATGAATGTCTGGTAGACTGCAGGGGTCAGTAAGTTAATTACTGCAGTCAAATCACTTGCATATGTTGAAGATAAATCAGGCTGCAGTGATGCTCTATGCAGACGAGTGTTGCTTTAGTCAGATTGTTTTTAATAAAACCCTATAAACCACAAACTCCATTGTATAATTGCACTCTTATTGGTTTCATCAATAACAGGGTCTATTTAATCCCACAATCTTCAATAGCCCTGAAATACAGTGTTATATTGATTAATAACTACACATTTGGAATCATACTGACCTATGACATGCTCTGACACAACAGAATCCATTCACATTCTCCTGTTACCTTAAAAAGCTATTTCTACTTGATGGAACCCATAAAATATTGTTTTGTTGGCATAAATTAATGTATTTAGTAGTGCTGTCAAAATGACCGTGTTAACACAGGTGATTAAATTTTCCAGTTTAACAGCGTTAAACATATTTAACGGGGCAAGGGTTGGCCACCCCATCAGTACTCACAGCTGCTGCTTCTATCTCTTTTTTTCTTGACAAGAATTGCATTTATTTAGGCGCAGAATGTATTTACGAGCACTTCAAACAGGAGACTTTTCAGATGTGCAATCCACTTCGCTTCAGCAGAACAACAGTGAACTCCGGTCAGATGAGATGTTTCAGGTCATATGTCAGTAAAAACTAATTTTCCTGTCCTGTCAGCCATTATATTGTGTGTTCTTTTTGCGTGTTCTTTTATTTTACGTGCAAATATGTGGGGGCGTTATGTAGTGTGTATCATTTCATATTAAAGCGCGAATGAAACTACGAGCATGCGTGTCAAATCCGCATCACATTTAGCAGTGGCAGCTCTTAAAGTAATAGCAGCCATATAACCTAATAACCCAGCTGCTGTGATGTGTGTTAATCAAAGAACAAAAGAAAATAAGAGGAGATCAAAATAACTTTTGTAGCTTTGAGGATTCATCTATATTTAATTTAGAATTTAGTGTTTGATAACTCTATTCAATTTCTGTATATTTCCTACAGGTAAATATGACATTTATTATAATGTGTTTATGTGAAGATTTGTTCAAGTTAACTTAAATTAGAAGTTTAATAAATGTTAAAATTGGTAGTTCTCAATTATACTGTAAAGTTTAATGGCTGTAGACTATTTTAAAGTATTAAAAATGAACAATTTCCTAGAGATATCAGTAGTATTGGTATCAGTGAAACTTTTTCCATTAAACAAATATTAAAAATATCTTTGCAGTATGTTGTTTCTACATTAATTTGAAGATTGAATGTGAAATATTGCAATATAAAAGTATATTTAAACATTTTAATGTTAGGTGTTATTATTTAATTTTAATTTTTTTTTTGTTTTTTTTGATATATTGACAGATATTTTATGTTGATTTAGTGATATTTCTGACTTGAATAAAACCAATTAACTTGGATGCTACCATTTCTATTTTTTTCAGGGCATACTCCCAATGACATCATCGCTGAAACATTTCCTGTGTCACAGCACTGATGTTTCCATCCGCCTTTAGTTGGTTTTATATAGAGATAACAATTTACCAGCCGAATCACAGTATTATGCCTTTCTTTTATGGCCTTTCTTTTATATTCTTTTTAAATAGCACTGAAACAATCCAACTCTGTGGGAATCCAAGACATTTAGTAAAGTGAAATCATGTTTTCCACAGGGAACTTTATAGGGATAGTTCACATAGAAACGAAGGCTATGTCATCATTTACTCACCTGCTTGCCGTTCCAAACCGAGTGATTTTTTTTCTTCCGTGAAATATAGAAAGTGACTTTTTGGCGAATATCCTGGTCACTTTTTTCAATATTATAAAAGTGAATGAGAATGGGGGCTGTCAAATTCCAAAATGACCATAAACATCCATAAAAGTAGTTCATATGGCTTATGCGCTACATACAGTATACTGTAAGGTTTAATGATGTAATATGATTCCATCACAAGCTCAAATCATTCTATTGAGTTGGATCGCTTCAAAGTTACCAGCTCACTGAGGGCAAGATTATCATGTTATGTTTAGTTGGATCCCCCCCCCCCCCCCCCCCCCCCCCCCCCCCCCCCCCCCCCCCCCCCCCCCCCCCCCCCCCCCCCCCCCCCCCCCCCCCCCCCCCCCCCCCCCCCCCCCCCCCCCCCCCCCCCCCCCCCCCCCCCCCCCCCCCCCCCCCCCCCCCTCCCCCCCCCCCCCTCCCCCCCCCCCCCCCCCCCCCCCCCCCCCCCCCTCCCCCCCCCCCCCCCCTGTGCATATTGAGTTGGATCGCTTCAAAGTTACCAGCTCACTGAGGGCAAGATTATCAGTGCAACAACATTTATGATGCTTTTGAGTGCTTTGGGAAATTTTGAAAACTTCAGTCCCCATTAATTGTAACTGCATGTTTGTGTCATGGAAGAACCCCATATGATGTAGGTTTGGAGCAGCACGAGGATGAGTAAATGATAACATTTCTGGTTGAACTAATTCTTTTAGGGCAACGTCACCAGTTACGAAGTCCGAGTCTCTGGTATGACTGAGTGACCTATGGAACATTAGTGAATGAGCTCCACCCGTCCACTCAGCAGAGTTAGTGACTTCAGGAGGGAAGGAGTGCACTACAATTCAAACAAATGTGAACAGCTCTTACATAATACTGAGTCACATGTTTCACGCTGGGTATGATAAGTTATTGCAGATGCTCTTTGGCCACAAGTTGGCGTGTTTTAGTGTTTAAATACGCCAATTTGTCTGTTATCAAGACATTATGAGTTTTTGGTGACTGCGAACGGAGTATACTGTAGGAGACACATGATTCCTCAAAGATAATAACTGCTAGTGCAACAGTGCTCGTGACTGCTGTGAAGCGACAGCTTGTTTTAGCGCTCACATGAACACGTATACATGATTGCATTTGATAAGATAAATACAGTCTCTAAATTGTTTACAGTGACCAAGGCCTGTGTGTTTAAAGCTACCAAAGAATACTCCAAATTTGAGTGGTCAGCAAAGAGTATGATCCTGATAAAAATAAAAGTCTTAACATGTGCTTTTATTTCGTTTTCCAGTTAAAATATCTAAACATGTATATCTGCTTTTAAAAAAGCAATTAAGTATATTAAAGCATTAGATTCAGTTCGCACTTGAGTAGATTCTTTTTTTAAATATGTGAAAATTCTGAAAAAGCCTGATCGTATTACATAATTTTGCTTCTTAAGTCATCTTAAAATCTTTTAAGGATGTTTAGATTTTTTTACTGGGAAATACTGATTTTAAAAAAGGTTTTTTTGCAGTGACGCATGTTGAACGCAAGCCACTGGCATTATTAGTGAAGGAATGGAATGGTGATTCATTTGTCTTGTTGACAGCAGTTCATGTTCATGGATCATGACATCATTGTCCAAAGATCAAAGGTCAAAAGAGGCACAGGTCAGTTTGAGGCTAAACGGTTCTGCTTTTGTGGATGAGTTTAACTGCACTTTTATCTATTGCCACAATTGTTGAGCTGAAGACAGAACTGTACTGACAAGATTTCATTGTTCCTGTGTCAAAATCCAGAGACAAGAACTTGTAAAATTTCACTGGTTGACCTTTGTAACAATAGTAAGTTCATTCTACAGTGTGAGAAACCCTTCAATGAATCAAATGACTTAAATATGCAGGTAATACACACGAAAATTACTAATCATAGATTTGATTCATGAATCAACTGATGTGCCTATAAGATCCAGATAAGAGTCCTGAAATAATATTCTCTTTCTGGTCACATTTTCACCTTAAAACCCTTTTTTTATCGTTCTTATTGGAAAGACACCAAAGTGAGGGGTCACACAGAATATGTAGACATTTATAACTTCTGTGGAGCCTGTAAAAGTGTCCATTCAATCATTAACAAACTCACTGAATAACCATGAGTCACTGAAACCATGTGCAGACCTTTGCTAAGAACTGCTTCTCAAATGCACCACATTTTTGACCATATTGGTGAATCCCAACTGTCCAATAACTGTTCATTTTCACGAAGGCATTTGGAAAATGTCCTGAGCATGGGTGGTTTGTTTGTTGCTCTGAAAAAGATGATCATTCCATCATGTAGTTTATATAAATATATCAGCAGATACAGTATAGTATACTTTCAAGATGAGTAATTAACTGTTCCTCTCAATTCAGAGTATATGTTTACACTAGATTCACATCCATTACATATTTAGTTTTTTGAGCATATTCAGATTCACATATTCAGTGGCGGACACTTAGGACATACTTAAATATCTATCAGTGTCTTTGATTATATAAGAAAACACCAGTGCAGTAGATTAAAAGCCACTTGCAGATGATATTTTGCATGATATTTTATATGTAATGCAAAGAAATCCACACACTTTACATGTAGCTTAAGTATCAAAATAGTTTTGGCTATAGTAAATAGACAAATATGACTGTTTCTGAATGATCAGTTAATTTTATTGAATTACACATGAATTCTGTATTTCATACTGAATGTCATAAATGCAAAATATAATATTTTGCATTAATCCTCATACATAGTTGATCAGCAATCCTCTCCATTGTCTGATAACATCTGAATGAGTCACATGAATCTTGTGCCACTTTGTTTATCAAATGAATGTAACTGGCTGAGAGAGCATTTCTGTTTCTGAGCTGTTTAAACATAAAGAAATGTTATGTGTGTGTGTGTGTGTGTGTGTGTGTGTGTGTGTGTGTGTGTGTGTGTGTGTGTGTGTGTGTGTGTGTGTGTGTGTGTGTGTGAGTGTGTGTGTGTGTGTGTGTGTGTGTGTGTGTCTGAGTGTGTGTGTGTGTGTGTGTGTGTGTGTGTGTGTGTGTGTGTGTGTGTGTGTGTGTGTGTGTGTGTGTGTTTGAGAGATAAAAGCGAGTAGATAGACAAAGCATAGTATGAGGTAAGATTAAGACAAAAGATCTGACATCATGTCTAGATCATATCACTTACTCGAGGGCCACACTGTATGATTTTTAGTCTTTTACCATTTTTGCTTGTCTGATGGGCGATATGATCCCAGTGAGATCTCGGGTAAAAACAATGGCACACTGTGTGACATCCACCACCATTTAGGTCAAAGTGTACACAGACAAGCTGCCAAGACTTTGGTCTCAATTGTCTAAATTTTTTCTAACTCTGTACACTCAGCTCGCAAGTGCATCTTGAGCTTTGTTGCACTAATTAGTTTGTCTACAACAAAGTGGCAACACTGGCCCGGCCTGTTGTTTCACACTCGAAAAAGAACCTACAGGAAAGTACAACTACAACAAACCACTGAAAACACAACAACAGAAAAGGGCTTATGTAAGGGGGTTAAAAGAGACCTACAACTTTAAACAGGTTCAAAGATATTTTATTGGTCATAACTTCTGGAGAGAAAAGGCACAGACACTGGATAAAAACGTATCTTTCTAGTGCATGTGTCAAGTGCCTGTGTTCATACACACTATCAAATTATAGTTTGAAAAGCTGTGCATTCATATGTACATATTCACTATAATTTGGCTACTTGGCATTAGAAACAAATGCAAGAACACAGAAAAAATTTCAATGAACATTTAAACTGAAAAGCATAATTTCTGTGTGAAACATAATTGCAAAAGTAATGATTGTTTTCAAATAGGTTTTACTGATCACTTCCCCCTTAAGCCATTGGTTGAAGATGAAAAATGTAGCCCCACCCCAAACTCATTCCATTGGTCGAACTGTTGTTATGCCAGCCTGGTGGAGATGCTCAAACAAACAGCAATATTTAGACAAGACAGAAATGTCCAAACAAACAATCCCTGCTGAAACTGGGACAACCCACGCCACAGATGGAGGACAAACACCTGGACATCAAACGCTCATTTCTGTGAGAAACATAATTATGAAAATAATGATTGTTTTCAAACTAGTTTCCTAAACACTCCCCCCTTCTGCTATTGGATGAACAAACAGGTAGCCCCACCCAAACTCACTCCACTGGTCAAGCTGTTGCTGTGCCAGGCTGGGGTGCGTTTCCCAAAAGCACTGTTGATTCACAAGTTCCATTGAACTCTATTGGCAACGATGGAACTTGCAACCATAGTTGCTTTTGGGAAATGCACCCCTGGTTAGATGCTCAAACAAACATCAATGTTTAGATGATACCGATATGTCCAAACAAACAGTCCCTGCTGAACCAAACTGAGACAGCCCACATCACAGATGGAGGACAAACACCTGGACATCAAACTATAAACTATAGGCGATATTGTGAGAAAGATTTCTTAAGTTACACTTTTCAGGGGAACCATCCAACAAATGGCATTCTTATAGTTGTCTCTGCATATACGTAACAGTAGAATAAAATAAATAAAATTAAAATAAAATATTTTTAATTAAAAATAGCAAGAACAGCAGAACAAGTCCTTCAAAATCCATCTAATCTGTTTCACTGCTTACTCTTTTACAGGTCTGTTACTCTCGACCTTTTGATGGATGCGAGCGGACGCCATACAAGGCTCTGCTGTGCGTCTGTTTACAATCTCCCGTTATTACATGATACACACATTAATCAGCAGCAGGTCCATCTGATCACCATGTATGGTCGTCCATCTCTCAAGTTGGGATGGATCCCACAAACAATTTGATAACTATGAGCCAAAATGGGCTCCTCCACATGGACCATCCAAAATCAACAACACTCTACAAAGCATGGAGTTCATGAAACACCTGTATGAACCTGTTGAAGACTATTCTAATCAGCATGATGTCTCTCCATAAAGAACATTTGTTGTTCTCTTATGTACATGTAGATCAGAGGCTGGGAAATGCCCCATACCATGAGGGTCGCCATAATATGTCATGCTTATGTAATGGGTACTAAACACACTCACGCACACATGTAGCATGTGAGAATATTCTCAGAAAGATCAGTGTGCGCTGCTGAGGGCTTTCTGATGGACCTGACAGGAAAGCCTTTGGTCTGTCACACGCTGACTCGCCTCATGCTTTTGTCACTGGAACACAGACTATTGGAGCTGACACTAAACTCTGCTCTCATTTACCTTACAACTGTGGGAAACACCCAGACAGACATGTAAAAATGCAGGTCATATTCAATGAGATTAAGCCATCACTCACTGAATAGAAGAACACTATGGGAAAACATCTAATCCTAAACCTATCCATGGGAATATGTGAGCAGTTTGACCTCTTATCACATCATACATATTTATTTCAGTATTGATATTAGTTTGACATCTTGATATCATATCATATTGCATATCTAAGAGATACAAAGTATATTGGAACCACAATGTGTAGGTTATGTAAGATTTTAAAAATTTATCGGTATCGGCCGATATTGGATATTTTATTTTTTGTGTTAATTTCTTATTTTTTACTGTAAGATTACCTTTGACATCATCTAACGCTCACTTAAATTTGTGAATTTAACAGAAGTAGCAACAGATCTTTTCTTCCATATTGTGACGTGATGTTGCGGATTATAATAAAATGTGAAAATGTAGAGTGTGGACTCGTGTCTATGCATCAGATGTTGATTAGAGGTGCAGTGTGTACATTTTAGCGGCAAAGAAAGAAAAGCGGCATTTTAGCGGCATAGAAAATGTGCAATTCGCATCATTGTGTCAGTGTTTTATTCACAAGAAGAACATGAAACACACTCTGTAGAAACACGGTGGCACAAAATAGTGACTTCCATGTAAGGGGACCCATGGTGTATGTAGATAGAATTTGCTCATTCTAAGGTAATAAAAACATAATGGTTCATTATGTAAGGTTTTTATACACCTCTGAAAACATAGTTGGGTGTATTATATTGAATTTATTTAAATAGATCCTCCTAAATATTACACACTACGCCTTTAAATGGAGATCTGAATGCGACCTTGCAGTCAATTGTAAGAAAAGGGGCAGTTTATGCAGACCAAATGATTTAAGAAGAGAGGTCTTTTTAAGTCGTTATACCAGAAGATCCAATTATGCCATTTTGATTTAAAATTATAAATTAAAAGAAAAAAATTAAACATGCACAGATGAATCTTTCACAATAGAGTGACACGCGACACACGGATGCGCTGTTTTCTTTCAAATCAAAGCATAAATACATGTAGAAAACTTTTCCTTGTGGCACGGCTGACACAGAAGAGCATACGCTGCCTGCGTTCAGCTCATATTCTCCAAAATGGCGCTACGGTGATGCGGAGAGACACGGAGGAGACGAATTGTTGAATAAAGTCATTATTTTTGTTTTCTTCGTGTACAAAAAGTATTCTCGTCTCTCCATAACCTTACGGTTGAATCACTGATGGACTATTCTGACAATGCTTTTCATACTTTTATGGACCTTGACACTGTTATTTATTTGGCAGTCTATGGGACAGTCACAAGCCTCACAGTTTTCATCCAAAATATCTTAAATTGCGTTCCGAAGAAGAACAAAGCTTTTACAGGTTTGGAACGACATGGTGGTAACTGATTAATGACAAAATTTTCATTTTGGGGTGGAGTAAACCATTAAATCAGATTCAGTCGGATGGTCATTTTTCACCCAGATGGTGCACCTCAACCACTGACTTGACTGAGCCATCAGAACACTTTTTTATAAGAAGCCATATTTTTAGAACCCTTTGTCATTGATACATTCTGATAATTTAAAATGATAGGAATACTTTCATTAGGATAGGATAGGATAGGATAGGGTATGGTAGGTGATTTGATTGTTATTTTGATTGTTTTTAACTTATTTTGAGGACCACATACTGTAAGTAAAAAGGGGCTAATCTTACCCCACTCTCCCCTATAACTATTAGACATTTAATTTAATATTTTACAGCATAAACATATATACTAACAGATAACTCATTCAGAACATTTATATTATTTTTAACTATTTATAGGCCTACTATTAAAATGGTTTTAATCAAATATGATTTGTTATAGATTACTAGTATCAAGACAAGTGATTATAATGGGAAATACACTTAATTACAAGAATTAAAGTGTGACAAACTACTAAATATTCTATATGATGATTTACCTGCTGGCTTGCTGGAGCCTTGAATTTGTGTTTGCAATGCTGAACTGCCTTTAGCAGCCTCCCTTCACTCTTTCTCTCTGTCACTGTCTTCTTTTTTGTGAAGGCATTTTTTTCTCTACAATGTGTGCCAGCAACAGTCACTTTGTTGACTTGTTTAAATCATAATTTTAATCACATAATCCCTTTTTTATTTAGTACATCCAATAAGTACAATTAAAACATTAAATCATCAGTTAAAATATTTGTTTTTGTCCTGTGGATCTTAAATCATAAAGTAACACCCTCTGTATATGAACCAAATGAATTTGAGGTCAGACTATAATAATCAAATGTCAAACAAATCACACATCATAAACAGGCAAATTCAGTACAGGCAAAACAACAACTAACTGTCTCAATGAAAATCCAGCCACTCAAAACTAAAGTGTTTAAAAGACACATAGAAATAAGAAAGCAGAACAGCATATGTGACTCCAGATTTGGGCTTTTCTGCAGAATTTATGTTCTTTTCCGCTCCTTCCCGAAAACTTCCCAAATCCCACCAAAGACCCTTAATCCTTCAAAGAAAGTTAAGAATCAACTTCAGATGTATTGCGGGCTACTGCTTTAACACAGCCCTGCCAAACAGAATAACTGCATGAATAAACGAGTCGCTGTATGTGATCATTTGACTGTTTTACAGTTAAACTCACATTAAAAGGTTGTCAGGTGGAAGAAAAATCAACTCACCGGTTTGTGTGGGTGTGTAAGTGTGTGACAGTGCAGCCACGCACAGATTTCCCAGGACAACACACAATTCCCAAAGTGCTGCTTGGTCTGCTTTGTATAAAATAACCTTTCAGGATCAACCTGCTCTTTTTGTATATTCTTCCCTCTCTGTCAGCTTAATCGGTCAGTTCTTTCTCCTTCTCACTGTTTTACTGTATGCTCCTGTCTGCTTCACCTCTGTTAAGTCCCTCTCACATACTGACACACATGCACTCTCACTCTCACTCACTCTCTCTCGCTCTCTCTCGCTCCACCACTACAGGACTTCCTGGTTGACAAGGGTTTCTATGGTGAAGTACAGACTGTGTGCAGAGGCCTGGCTCACTTTTGGCTGCCTTTGCTAGAGAGCATTTGAATAGGCACTCAGCCTTTTGTGGCCATAAGGTGATATTTCACAGCACGGGGTTAAAGACTGGTGAATTCAAAGACTAAACCACATCCACCTCCTGACGGTTCTCCTCTCATTTCACTGTTCTCCCTGCGCTCCCGCCCCGCTGATTTTCTACGAGCCACTGCTTATGTGTGTCTGGCCATACATGGCCAACCAGGACAGCAGTGACTCAGTGAGAACGTGACTTCAGGCTTGAGAAATTCTTTAACAACAAATCAATGACAAATAAACTGAGGCGGAGGTCTTGAATTGAGAAACATGCCCTATTCTGAGATCTGTCAAGAAAGTGTAAGATTTAGAGCAGGGGTCTCAAACCACTGGTCTTTGAGATTTCATAAAGCTTCGATAGTGTTTATCCTTAAAGGTAGAGTTCACACAAAAATTACAATTCTGCCATCATTTACTCACATATGATCCAAACCCAAACTTTCTTTCTTCCATGGACCATAAAAAGAGAATTTTGAAGAGTACTCTTTCACATACGATCGGTGAAAAAATAAAATAAAGTTTCAAATCTGTGATTTAGGGTATTTTCATATATAATATTCTCTACTGTTCAAAAGTTTGGGGTCAGTTAGTTTTTTTAATGTTTTTGAAAGAAGTCTCTTATGCTTACCAAGGTTGCATTTATTTGATCAAAAATACAGAAGAAACAGTAATAATGTGAAATATTACATTTTAAAATAACTGTATTCTATTTGAATATATGTTAAAATATAATTTCCCTCTTTGATGCAAAGCTGTAAATTACTCCAGTCTTCAGTGTCACATGATCTTTCAGAAATTATTCTAATATGCTGATGTGCTGCTCAAGAAACATTTCTTATTATTATTATTAATATTGAAAACAATTGTGCTGCTTAATATTTTGGTGAAAACCGTGATCATTTTTTTTTATATATTTTTATGTCTTTACTGTGACTTTTTAAAACTTTTTAAATTAATCCTTGCTGAATTCTGAAAAATAATTATTAAAAATAATAAAAATGATATTATTAAAAAAAACATTTTTTTTACATTTATTTTGTTTTATACATGAATATACGAGCTGTGATACACCATACAACATTTTAGGATAGAAATAAGTTGAACATAAACATAGCAATACAATCATATAAAAACAGATCAAATAATGTTGATCATGACCAATATTTAACAGCTGTTAACCTAGTCGATTTATCATTGACTACTCAGACATGTTATATCCTGCTGTTTTCTCAGGAACTGTGCTGATGGTGATTGTGGACTATCACTTTACAGTACAAAGTACTGATGATCTGATTTACAAGACTTGAGTTTTGTGCAAGCTAGAATGTTGCATGATCAACCAGAAATAATAATAAGTAATAAAAAATATTTTTTTAGCTGACATATACATGATTTATTAATCCTTTTTTGTCACAATCAGGATAATTTATTGAAGTTTCAACTGCTTCAGTGGGTATGAATTTTAAAGAAGGAATTCTAGATAACCTGAACTCTTTTATGCATGTGTGCTGTTTTCCAGAAGTGTCTATTTTCCACTGGATCTTGGGGAGCTAGTTCGTTCTTAATAATTCAGTGGTTTGGCTCAGTAGGGCAAACCAGTCTTAAATGGTATAGTCTTACAGTGTGTGTGTGTGTGTGTATGTGTGTGTGTGTGTGTGTGTGTGTGTGTGTGTGTGTGTGTGTATGTGAGTGTGCAATGAGGCATTTTTGCCAAACAGCAACCAGACTATTGCAAAACAGAGGAGAAGGGAAGAAAATACATTCACAACTGACAGTTTAAACAGGAGAAAGCATGAGGTGAGAGCAGACGAGAGGAGAGCAGAACACAGAGGTCTTATGCTGCTATGAAAGCTGAGCGTGTGAGACTGAGAAAAGAGAAATAAATCATTGAGAGTGAGTGATGAACTAGGAGAGGAGGCATGTACGCTTCTGTTATTAATGGTCGGTCTCCTGCAGCGAGCTGATATTTGTGTCTGCCAGTAAGATGATTAGTGGACTGAAAGAAACATCATCAAACATTATGCCATACTCTTTTATTATTTCTGCCTTTCTCTTTTTATTCTGTTAGGACACGGTTCAGTAAAGATACAGATAAACCAAATATAAAGTGAGAAAGCATGTAAAATGTGCAGGTTTCTTTAAACCAGGGGTCTTTACTGAAAGAGGGTTGCCAGTTTTTGATCTTTAACACATTTTTGTGAAAGATTTTCAATATTGCATAAAATACTTGCATTAACTTTAACTTAAGTTTTAGCTAAATGTTCCACAGTTATATGAATATTATATGAATAGCTTAGCAATGTTAAATATCATATACATGACCATTTTTTTATCAATACTTTTATTTAGAAAGAGTCCAATAAATTGGTCAAAAGTGACAGCAAAGATATTTAGAATCTTACAAAAGATTTATATTTCAAATAAATGCTGTTCACCACTGTTTCCACAAAAAAATATTAAGCAGCATAACTGTTTTCAACACTGATAATGATAGGAAATGTTTCTAGATTAGCTAATAAGCATATTAGGATGATTTCTAAGGATCATGTGACACTGAAGACTGGAGTAATGATGCTGAAAATTCAGCTTTGCATCACAGAAATAAATTACATTTTAAAATATATTCAAATAGATAACAGCTATTTTAAATTGTAGAAATATTTCGCAATATTAGTGTTATTACTGCATTTCTGAGCAACTAAACTGAGTACTTGGCCTAAAAAAGGATGTAAACCCCGGCTTCAAACCAAGCGGAAATCCATCGCTCTAATGAAAACACAGTCTGAAATAGCTATGATTTGTCAAAGTAATTATACAGTAAATTATAGTGTAAACATGTTGCTCCAGTCCTGACAAAATGTAACCAGCAGCTCAAGGGATACTGTGAATGACAGCTAAGCACTGCTGAATAACAGCATGACTGGCATGACTCAGTGTTACGTAAGAGGAAGCTAGGTTCACCACAATGGTAAACATTTACTCTTGACAAGACCCAGACCATGCTGCTATATATCTGATAAATAACACTCAATAAAAATTTTATAGGGATGCAGAGTTTGTGACCTCAAAATTTGAATGTTCTGGAACACAGATGAGCTTCTGTGAATAGAATGTGCAAGATACAAAACACAAGAGCAAGAACTTGTGTACCATCAGATTCAAGCAGCCTCAGATATATGCTTATCAATGAAACAACAACAGCGCATGCATCTGATTCTAGTTACTCCTTCCTTTCTATTGGGAAAACAATAGGAAATTTCAAAAATGTTGTCTGACATGACATGTAACATGGTTGTGCTTCTGTGACCAGCGATCAAATCCCAGCTCTGGTCCTTTTCAATCCCTACCCTTTCTCCCACTTCTTTCTCTGTCCGATCTGTCTACTATCCCACCTAAATATAGGCAAAAATGCCTCAAATAAATTTATAAAAGATGAAAAGGTCAAAATTTTGTCCAATAAAGAAGAAAAAATAAGTATTTATCAGTAGATGAGTTATGTTCATAAAATAACAACACAGTCATCTGGCAAAATAAAAGTGCAGCGTTCCGTTCAGTGTTATTTTGTATTGTGCTGTTGTGCTGTAATAATTAATATTTTCATTTTGCGCCTTTGTTTTTATGTTTTTAGTTTTCATTTGAACTTAATGTGAATATTTTAATATTAAAAATATGTGGTTTTTATTTTTGTAGATATATTTACACTCTAAAAAATCCATAAAAATAGGGTGCAATGTCCTGTATAAATATGAAGAATTTTTCCATATTGATTTTTTAACAAATGCTTCACCAGTATTTTGCACTGCATTGTGTTTTTGGAGGGTTAATGGAAATGTCTATAAAATTAATGGATAACGTCCTGGCAGAAAATTACATTTGCCAGGTTTTTTTGTTTTGTTTTGTTTTAGTTTTATTAAGTTTAGTAACTTTATTTCATTTTTTTTATCTAATATGTATTATTTATTTTTTTTCAATTTATGAATATGATGTTTAATAGTTTTAGTTTCTAACATTGGTTCCACTGTGAAGTGGTTTTCTGGCACATATTTATCTATTTACTGTATTATAATTTTATCTTTTCAATTTAAAAAAGTCAACTCAACTGCTGTCATGCGCATGTAAAGATGTGTGATTCTACCTGCATCTATTATCATCCTGTAACTGACTTTCTTGAACTTACAGTGGTTTTTTAGCTTCCAATTTTGTAGCAACAAAAATCAGTTCTGAACTTTGAAATACAAAAAAAAAAAGTAAACAAATAAATACTGAACATTTCTTTTTGTCATTTTAACTCAAATAAACTGATGTATTTGTTTCCCCTACTACTGGCTGACTGCGTCTACTTTATGAATAAATGGCTGTTGTCAACCAGCCACATGGGAAACACTGTTTGACAGGAATCTAGCAGATCAGGCTCAACAGCTACTATCGGTGCAACATTTCACAACATACCCTACCTTTGACAGCAAATGATAACATGACAGTTGTAAGAGCACTGGATGTTCTCTTTGCATTCACATTGTATGAAAATGGACTTGGATCTATTTTTAGTCCACTTTAGCATTAATCTAAGATGTTTTATTCCTTAATAAGCCACTGCACACAAAGTACCTGCATTTGACATTTCACACCCTGAAAGTAAACAAGTAACTCCTCACTGTCTGAGCTCCAGCACGCATCTCCACAAATGTTACAGCAAGATAGAAAAGCTGATGTTTCACATTCAAAATCATGTTTAAAAACCAGCAGTGAAGAATAGAAGTACATGCTCCATACAGTGGAGGAAAAGAGAGTCATGAAGTTAGAGGAGAACTGTGAGACGGGTATTTACCGTGAGGAGACGTTCCCTGGAATGAGCAGCACAGAAAGCAGCAGAGACAGGGAACGGATTACAGCCCACTCTATTTCTGCTGGGAGGGCGTTTGCAATTTACTGTGAATCTGTGACTCAGCCTTTGTCCGTGTGTGTGTGTGTGTGTGTGTGTGTGTGTGTGTGTGTGTGTGTGTGTGTGTGTGTGTGTGTGTGTGTGTGTGTGTGTGTGTGTGTGTGTGTGTGTGTGTGATAGTGTGTGTGTGTGTGTGTGTGTGTGTGTGTGTGTGTAGTCCAAAGCTCTGTAATAGTTTCCATCCCATACTCACACACACACACATGCACAGCTGGAAATAATAGACAGTCCCATGCAGGCTGAGGAAAAACACCCACTTGTGTGTTAAAATCAAAAGAACAAATGAGTGCATTTCCCTTCCCGCACACACAGACGGCCTGTTTGATCTCCAAATACATCAGTTCATTGTTCACTGGAGGATAGATACTCTCTTTACGTCTCTCTGACATACTATCAACTCATTTCTTCATGCCTGCTCTACTTGGCATACAAGCCAACATGATTAGAACCTCAGGGCTTCCTTCAGTCTACTATCAGTAACAAAAAGGTGAACTGGAGATGTGCTCTCTGCTGGAGCATGAGATGTCAATCAAATAACATCACTATGTTCAGCCACACAACATGCTATTTCCACAGGCAATGATGTTTAGAGGCCGCTGATGTCCATTAAATTAGAGGATACTTAAACTACTGGGCTGACCGGCTAAAATGAGGCACTCGACATCAACATCAACCTAAAAAGCACATTTCAAATTACCGTCTAAGGCTGCAAAAAGAAAAAGTCTTGACATCCGCCTATTTTCCTTGAAGTGGTGATGTGTGATTCAAGAATGAGTTTTTTCAGAGAAATGTATAAAAAAAGCTTGCTGTTTAATAATCATTAGAAAATGTAACAAACTTGCAAATCTATCAGAAATCGACTTTTTAATGAATGAAATGTTCACTCCTGGTGGAATGACCTGCCCAACTCAATTCGAGCAGCTGAGGCTAAAACACTCTCTATTCTAATTCTATTCTTTAAAAAAAAAAAGACTTGCACTCTATTCATTTACTAACTTGTTTAAAAAAAAACTAATCTTTTTGTATTCTATTTGTTTTCTTTTTATTTGTTATACAATTAACAAAAGCAAAAAAGGCCTCTGACACTAGCTTGCTCTTATCTTTTTCTATTCTATCTGTTTTCTTTTTATTTATTATATAATTAAAAAAAAAAAACTTGCTATGTGTACTGAGAGTAAGCTAACTGAGACTTGTTATAGCACTTGTATATCATTGCTCTTTTGTTGATTTTGATTACTTCCATTGTCCTCATTTGTAAGTCGCTTTGGATGGTGGTCGAGTGTTTGGTATCTCTGCCCCCACACTCTGGAATTCTATTCCCAGACACATTCGTGATCTTTCTTCATTGCAGGATTTCAAAACCCAGCTCAAAACATCTCTTTCCTTTCATGCTTCTCTGATCTCTGACTGCATGATCTGATTCATGCCATGGATTTCATGTTTATCTGTATTTTGTTTTTTGTCTGCTGTCATGTTTATCTGTTTTGATATTGCAAAGCGACTTTGAGTTTGCAGAAAGGCGCTAGGCCTATATAAAATAAACATTATTTTTATTATTATTATTATTATAAAAGCGTCTGCTAAATGACTAAATGTAATTGAAAAGATTTATCTTGAACTCTGTCATGGAAACTAGCATGTATAAACCTGCATTAAACTATTTAACAATCAATTTAAAATAAATCTATACCTGTATGATATTATGTTATAGGCTGGCTACACATCAGCGGTTTGGAAAATAGATGGATGGATGATTCAGCTGCAGGCGCCATCTTCAGGCAAGACGCGAGAACTCAGTCGGCACGACCCTATATAGTGCATTTTGGGTATTCTCTAGCTGTTGAGTGTTCATCAGTTGTGCACTCTTTATTGTGGGTCATTATGGGATTGAGCGCACTCAATAACGTCCATTATGGTTTCGGAGACCACTACAAATGGCTGTCCTCTCAAATAGTCTCAATAGTCATCTATTTAAATGGATAGTTCACCCAAAAATGAAAATTCTGTCATTAATTACTCTCCCTCATGTCGTTCCAAACCTGTAAGACCTTCGTTCATCTTCAGAACACGAATTAAGATATTTTTGATGAAATCCGAGAGCTTTCTGACCCTCCATAGACAGCAACACAACTACCACATGGGTTTGAGCGGTTAAATGGGTCACAAAAAGATTGTCATTCAGATAAAGAGCCATTCAAGACAGGGAATTACTGTTGATTATATGATAAGATAAGATAATTATTGTAACTACATTCCCATTAAAAAGTTTGCAATTGGCAAATTAAAATGTATAATTTTTGTATAATTTTTTGTATAATTTTTGTATAATTTTTACCTGTGGTGGCAAAGCAGTTATTACTCAAGTCAACTAGGAAAACCACTTACATGAAAAAAATGCATTAATGTGCAAAGTTACACTTGCATTTCTTACACTTTCATTTTGTTATTGTTTTTTAAAATGACCAAACAACACAATTCACCTTACTCTTTTTTTAAATAGATGAATATATGCTCAATACAAGATCTTTTTTCTGTCAAAGAAACAAACATGTCATTGTGATTCCAAACCTTTGAATGGTAGTGTACATTAAGACATACGGACCATGCAGAAGTACTAGTGCTAGTGTTTTATAGCGACTCAAGCTCACTTACCGTGCTGCACGTCTGCTGTTGAAGAGGAGGTTTGTTTTCTTCATCAAACTGAATATTCTCTGTCCCTCTCTCTGTACTGAGTCTCTCTGCATCGACTCGGTGGCTTTGCAAACCCTCCCTCCCTTCTTTTCACCTTCCTCAGACTCTGTTTTGCCGTCCAAAATAAATATTTAACACTCAGACAATGTGATCAACAACCAAAGGTCACGTCCCACTCACTCCGCCTCTCTCCTTCCCCTATTTCTATGATTTTCCCACCCTTATAACTTAGTTTCTGGGGTTTAACTGGAACTATGATTTAATGCTGATGGCCGACTGATTTGTTGCCCTGCACTGCAGATACAAATGATACAAGAAAGCACAACACCAAAGATCTGCATTAGGTTTAAAATAAGTCAGTATTTTGCATTATTTCATCACTGCGTTAACAGCCCTTTGTGTATTTAATATTTAATCATTTAATCTGTTCCAACCTGAACTCAACAAAATAAATCAAGGTATATTTTATTATTAAATATTTGCATTAATTTGATTTATCATATTTTCTAAATGTACTTACCTTAGAATCAGACAAAATCTGTTATTTGTGGATCAGTTGAAAAAGTATAAACATGGTGTGTAATAAACATATAAACCTGGTTTTGTGCATTTCAAACTAACAAATATGCATCACGGATTATTAGTTTATACTGAAGGTGTGTAATCCATATTAATTTTATTTTATTTTCCAAATAAAATACATAAACATTCAAGGCGAAAAAATTCTTTCCCTCAGAACATATGTATGATCTTTAATTTAGACAATTAAAATGTAGTTCACTGTTGTCTGAAGGTCAATAGTTTTATTAACTTCACTGGTAACATACCAGCTAAAAGAAAAACGTGGTACTGTAATTTTAGTTTGGAGAACAGAATTAACTAATATTATACAAATTTAAGAGGATTTTAAACATGATGTTTGAAATAAATATACAAGCAACACACATTTGTAAATTTAGACTTTTAACTCAAAACTCTTTGTGACAACTAGCCCCGGTGCTGTTTTGACTGGTTTAAATATTATGTATTAGGGCCTACCATTTCAAAAAGAAGATAATATCAAAATAAACATCACCCTGAAATCATTTTCCCCACTGTATTTCTTAATATTCCCTAAAATCTTGAGTAATCTATAGTTTTTCAACATCAAAAGGCCAGAAACTAACAAACTAAACCAAATATAGCACTTTCTCTTCTTAGCACACACACACATTTCTCGCGCCCAAATCCGTGATTCCTCTTCTCCACCCTTCCTGACTATTTTCAAGTAACTTACTGTTTTAAAGGAAAAAGCTCACTCACATTTAAATTTAGACTTTCTCTGCAGCACTGCAGCAATTATTCATATTGATGAACATTGAACATGAACATCGTAAAACAATTTTGATAATAATTACTATCGATAAACTTTCAGTGTTGCTGGGAGTTTCTGTTTTCCTGTAAAATACTGACACCTGGCGGAAAAGTGCAGTACTGCAAAACCAGCATAAAAATCAATCAAACCAACTGTTTACATAAAATGTATTTAATAAAAAAAAAAACTTATTCATATACATAAATACATATTTACATTATATTATTTACATTATAGACTTAGAACATCTCAGCTTACGTATAAATATACATATAAACATATATAATCAATATGATTCAAAATAAAAATAAATATTTAAATTCAGTGAATTTATCCAAAGCGACTTACAAAACAGAGTAAAAATAAATAAATACAACATCTGCACAGTGCAGTGATAGATTTGTACATTACAGCAGCACATAAGAACTTAAAATACATTCAATATACATTCAACAAACTGTATGGCCACTTCTTGAACTGGGATGGAAGCTAGTGGACATAGGGATGGAAGGAGCCCAAGGGCTGACGACACAGAGGACAGGTCCCAAACGTCATGTGAACCCTCATGGCACACGGAGTGCACACACATTTATGACCACAGCTCAGAGAACAGTTTGCCACATCACTGTAACACACCACACACTCGGCACAGTCCGGAGCGTCATGATCTAAAGCAAGGAAAGAGAGGAGTTTAGGTGGTGAACGGATGTGATCTAGGCCGTACCAGAGCTGCCTTGCGCTTGTCTGATTCTCACCTGTGTTGTCAAGGTGATGGTTTCTCAGTTCCAGCATACTCTCCTGTGTTTCTTTATCTTCAGTGTGTCTGATGTGTGTGAGAGCAGGACAGGAGCGACTGGTGAAGATCCAGCGCTTCATTTCTGAACCTGTGTACAGAGACCACATCAACTGTTAGGACAACTCAAAAAAACAAGCTTTTATTTATGAAAACACCTGAGTGTAGCTTAGGTCAGGGGTTTTCAAACTTGGGGCCGCAGAGGATCCGTTAAATACGATTTTACTAAATGTATTTTTAGAGCTGTCAAAGTTAACAGGTATTTAAGATACTAATGAATTTGTTTTACAATCCCATTCACAATATTATTATTTGTATCTTATTCACTGTTAATAATTAATATTACTATTCATAATTCTATATTTAATTTTATTAATTAATTCAGTATTATTATTATTATTATTATTATTAGATTATGCTTTCTAAAATCTGGTCAGAATATTTTATTCTACTCTATGTTAATCTCAAATACTACGACAATTCAATAAAAAGTACAGTTTTCGAGATAATATTTTAACAATTTTCTTTATAATGACAATATTAAAAAAAAAAAAAAAAAAAAATTTATTTAGCAAACATCACTGATTCATTTGAATAAATCCTAAATTAATTTGCTGTTTTTATAATATTTTTGCCACACTGCATAAATGGGTTTTTCATGAAAATTATGCATTTATATTTTAGGAAAGAGGCTTCACTTTAGGGCATCATATTGGTGGCAAAATGTTTGAAAACACCTGACTCTTTCTCTTACAGAAAAATAAAGCATAACTTGATACTTTAAACACATACCACAAAAATAAAAAGATATTTTGATTGTGTGTCCTGTGTGTGTGTGTGTGTGTGTGTGTGTGTGTGTGTGTGTGTGTGTGTGTGTGTGTGTGTGTGTGTGTGTATTAAAGGGATAGTTCGTCCAAAAAAGAAAATTCTGCCATCATTTACTTGCCCTCAAATTGTTTCAATCCTGTTGTTCAAACCCTCCATGCATTGAAGGCATAGACGATAGGAAGTCAATGGGTGCCATCAACTGTTGCCCACATTCTTCAAAATATCTTCTTTTGTGTTCAACATAAGAAAGAGACTCATACGGGTTTGGAACAGCTTGAGGGTGAGTAAATGATGGCAGAATTTTCATTTTTGGGTGAACTAACTTTTATCCCTTTATCCAGTCAGAGCACAATAGGACAGAGCAGAAGCCTCACCGAGCATCGTGACTGCCGTGGTCTGCCCGTAGACGTCAATCATCGCCCAGACGGGCCACTCGGGGTTCAGGGTGGTCTGTTCCGTGTGTGTTCTGCCATCAGAGCTTCGTATCCTCAGACTGCCGTTCTTCTTCAGCATGAACTCAATCTCTGAGCCAGGGCGACAGATGTGCTCGGGGACTATCACTGCGGCGTACAGCGGAGAGCGGGTCAGGTCTGGGATGGCCAGAGGGGGTAGAGGTGTCTGCTCGGGTGACACATGAGCGAATCCGAGCCGCAGCGCTCCGTGCCAGTCTCCGCCGCAGCGCTCGACCCGCAGGCGCAGCTTCTCCCCTCTCTTCACCGCTCGCCCGCTGAACGTCAGCCCGTGGCAGAAGGACGACTCGTCCCGGGAAACCCGACGCCCGCCGTCGCTCAGCGTTATCAGACTACCCTTCACGTCTGAGTGGAAAGAAATCGCTTTCAGGCTCCACCGCGTGTGACACACGCACTTGACTTTCTCTGGAGGAGAAATAAGACGAGTCTGGCGTTAGAGGTTAATGTAAGCGGTGCGGCTCTCTCTGTTTTGATTCATCTGTCTCTTTTGCAACTGTCGCTAACACGGGACTTTCCAGTGCGTTTGATTCGCGAATCATTCTTTTGGTTCAAATGACTCAAGAATCGGATCTGAGCGCCTTTCGAATCAATCCTCATTGAACTAAAAATAAACAATTGTTGTATATATTTACGACGTGACAATTTTATAAACACACATATGAAACGTGTATGTTTGATTCTCAACCAAAATATTAAAATTACGTTTTGTTTAATGTAAATGCAAATTCCATTTAGGTTCTATTTGACACGAATCATGTCTGCAACCGCCTGAACTAGGATACATGAAATTACACACTTATTAAAAAACATAAAATGTAATAAATGTATGTTTGATTATATGAGTTGAACTGATTCTTTGAAACGGGCTGTTCGAACGAACCGATTCATGGAACGTAGCCATACTACTGTCCAGCTCACTCGCTTTATAGCCTCTAGAGGCCGCTGCTCACTGACAAAATCACTATGTTTCCCTGTGTATCACAGACATAATCAAACTAGGACTCTCCAACGTTGCACTGTGAATCATAATTACATATTATTAACACATAATATAAAATGTAATCTAATTATTTCATTGACGATGTAATGGTATGCATTAGTGTAAATTCATTGGTTAATTAACTTAAAACAAAAAAACAAGTTCATTTTAACTTACAACTTGCTAAATTACATTTTTATATACCAACATAATTCTCTTTAAACTTAACATTTTCTTTTTCATTAAGAGATACTGTAAAAAAAATACCATTTGCCTATTTCATCTTCTTACCTTTCTTTTTCTCTGGCATCCTGTTTTCTTAGCCAGCTCTTGGTATCTTCTTCAGTGTTTCTGTATCTGAGTGGATAGGGAATCTGTTGCTTTTTAAATGCACGTGTTGTGGTTTATAGCTAAACATTTCTCCTCATAGGATGAGGATCGAGGAGGGACTATTGAGGGCGGAGTCTGGAAATTTACCTTGAGGATGACTCCATTCCTCGGCAGTAAAAAAAAAGAAAAGACTGCAGTTGGGATTTTTTTTACGTATTTAGTCATCCAAATGTTTTTTGTGAGTACAAATGGGAAAGCAAAAGAAAGTAGTTGGGGGTTTCAATGAGTACTTCTGATCATGTGGATTCACAGTTTCCCTTTAGCAGGCTATGCTGCTGGCTGCTGTTGTGCACCAGAGGCTACTTTCACTTTTCCTTTTTTGTTTTTGTTTGATCCTGTTTTCTATTTTTGTCATTTAAGAAACTGTTGTGATTTTTGTCATCGTAGAAATGCTGTCACTTCATTTCATTCAGGAAAATTCAGTTAACATTACAATTGACAACCAACGATTAAAACTCTATAAATTCATTCATTGTAAATTTTCACTTTTGCCATGCAGCCATTTCCATGAGCCATCGAGCTGTTCTCTAAAAGTAGAAATATTTGCTGGATCTAGGGTATTTTGGTTTGTGTTTTGCTGTTTGGTGGGTTTAAATCTCTCCACTGGATAAGCAGTTGACAAATTCAGAAAGCTCACTTTCAGTTTGAGTGTTTGAGTCAAGGTTACTATATTATTGATATAATATGCTCATTCAGTCTGTCATTCACTTATCTTATGACAACCTAAAATTATATGTGTTGTAATTATTTCATAAGGTAAATCTGGAAATGGAAATGTTCTATTCAAGCATTCTTGCACACAATGCGTTGCAAAATCTAATACCCCAAATGGTGACTGTATACAAACACCAAAAAAAAAAAAAAATGTAAAGCATGAATAAAATTAAATAATTCCCTTTCTTGTTTTACAGTATGGATTAAAGAGTAAGTGTATGTTGCATTATTGTGTATTCGCAGCAATTAAGTTCAGACTTTGGCAGGTAACATAAAAACCAGTCAAAAAAGAAACTAAAACATGGTGTTGGGAATTAGGGCTCATAAAATGCATTACTGTTTAGTAGTGTAATAATAATTAATAGCGATAATGCCTTTCTTCTTCAGTGTTTGAAGTTCCTCCTCAGATGATTGCAATTTTCAGACTTGGTAAATAAAATCACAAGGAGTTAATTTCCTCAGGCAGGCGCTTTTAAATTGCACAAACGTGCAACTCCTATTGAACACATTTGGGATACCAAGATCCCATCTGCCAAAATCAGACTTCACTGATGCTCTTGTGTCTTTGCTGAAGAATAAAAGCTGTTATTGCAGCTAAGAGAAGATTAGCTCCCACTGTAAACACTTTCAGTGTTGAACAGGAGTCATCACAAACTGTGTGTTCTGACACCTTTCTATCATGGCCAGCATTAAGTTTTTCATTCATTTGAGCTAAAATAGCTCTTCTGTGAGATTGGACCAAACAGGTTAACTCCCCACATGCTTCAAAGAGTCTTGGGTGCCCATGTTCCTGATACTGGTTGTACTTTCTAGCACCAGTTTTGGTAAATGCTAACCACTGCAATCCTTGAACACCCCACAAGTCTTGGCTTTTTTGGGATGCTCTGACCCAGTCATCTAGCCATCACTATTCAGCCCTTGTCAAAGTAACTCAGATCTTTTAGCTTCAAGAACTGAATGTTCATTCACTGCCTAATATATCCCACACCTTGACAGATGCCATTGTAACAATATATCAATTGGCCAAATAGATATAGATGACTAACTTCAAAGACCAAGGGACTACAGATGAAAATTAGCCAGTGTGGCTAGATCTGACACATTTTATATGTTGTTATGTATTATTAATGTGTATTTTCCTTCATTAAGTAAATAAATAAATAAATAAATAAAAACATTTGATTTAGCTCAATGTGAACTGAACTGGCTTAGAACTTCTTAATCAAGTACACAGTTACTACAGGTCAAGGACGAGTCTGTCAGTAAAAATACTGTGGAGGTGTGAGTCAGTGAATGGATGCCTTCCATATGATGTTTTTATTTCACTTCATAGAAGATGTGAATGATGTTGTGAAATATGCCTTTATTAATCCCCATAAAAGGCTGTATTCCCTGCAAAGCTTATCTAAATAGATAAGCTTCACAGATGAAGAGCATAATAAGTTAATCAAAGTGAAATTCGTGACATTTGCCAAGTATGGTAACCCATACTCAGAATTGGTGCTCTGCATTTAGCCCATCCAAGTGCACACACACACAGCAGCGAGAAGTGAACACACCATGAACACACACCCAGAGCAGTGGGCAGCTATATCCAGCACCCGGGGAGCAACTGGGGGTTCAGTCCCTTGCTCAAGGGCACTTCAGCCATGGGTATTGAGGGTGGAAGAGAGCGCTGTTCATTAACTTCCTCCCCCACCCACAACTCCTGCCAGTACCGAGACTCGAACCTGCGACCTGCGGGTTATAAGTCCAACTCTCTAATCATTAGGCCACAGCTGCCCCTAATTACTAAGCACAGAGCATAAATTTTGGGAAAGATATATGTATTTTGTGTGAGCATTCACAGGCTATTGTTTTAATTTACAACCTAATTGTCATATGAGAATATGGCTTATTGAAACATCAGCGTGATTAAACTTATTCTTAAACAGTCGAGAACTGGGGCTGACATGATATCAGAAAATAAAATATAAAATATAGCTACATCATATACAAATAACTGTAAGAAAGTGCATAAGAGCTTTCTTCTTAAGTAATGAAATAAATAACGAAATAAATCTAAATATAAGTAATTATTAAGGATTGTGTCCATTCTAACAAAGAATATATATATATAGTAAGTAATTTTTATGTATTTTTTTATTTATATATATAGTATAGTAAGTATTTTTATTTTTATTTAAATTAAATCAATAAGAAAAATTTAAGTTAGGCCCTTATATACCTGTACATCTTTTTAATCTATAGCCTATATTTGCAATTCCATGTTGTTTGAAGGACACTAGCTACTCCATACAGTATATAAACATATTTTTAAATAGACTAATTTTGTTTCATATATTACCTTTTTATTAAGCATATATAATTGCAATAATTTGGTTGCAAGTACCATGCAAATAAATTATCAGAATATTTTCTTATTTTTGTAGTTTCAGACTTTTTGAACTTTTGCACTAATTATGACTGTCCACAATTAAACATGTAAGAACGTATTTATTCCATAAGTGAAAAGTTTTAGAAATGAATCATCTCATTCTGGGAATTGCACAGGATGCAGATCCAAAGTACTGAACATTAAAGATGAATGATTCATTCTGTTGGAAATTTACTGAAAAGTTCTGAAGTAGGCTACTGATTTTGTAGATCATTACATGCCCAGATCTTATGGATTCTGCATTTGCTTTTGGGAAAAAGAAATATAATTCTCTTTCAAAATGTGGTGTTTACTTTGGTAAATGTAGACTATTACTGAATTAATCTTTACTTGTTTTATGTTAGGCTACACACACACACACACACACACACACACACATATATATTCAATTAAAATCAATCGATGTCATAAATCCCATGTCATACAGTAATAACGAGGTAACTAATGGAAGTTTACAACGATACAGTATGTCATTACTATGAAGTGCAGACATTTCGAAGAAGTCATGTGACAGTTTATCTCATTTATTAGTTTACATTACCACGTGATCCGCTTGAAAGAGCAGAAAATAGTTTGCCAAGCAGTCATTTTCCTATCGCAAGAGCTACAGAAGGGCTGGCGTTACTGAGCTGGATGCTGCGGTTCTGCCATTGGCACGTAAACCAATCACATTACAGCTTTGACAGTCAATCGCGGTTCGTGGATACCACAGAAATGAGTAGATGCTGTAATTCTATCCGACTCAAAATTGTTCGACTTCTCTAACAAAAAAGGTTGTAAACTCTATAGTTAACTCCTAAATAAATATTTTAACGGAAAACACGTTAAAGATTAGATAATAAGCCGTTTCCAGTTTATTCAGCGTACCGAAGCTTTCTTTGACACGGTAAACAAAAAAGCGAAACCAAAGCACAGCTCAGATAACTATATGTTAGTCCGTGTCACTGCGTCATAAAGTGTCAGATAAAGCAGGTTTACAGAATAATGATTGATAGGTCCTATTCTCTTCCATCTGTAAACACTCGTAAATGTAACACGTGACTACTATGCAGTCAACTAAAAGAAAGTTATCAGGAAGTTAATTAAGGAAGGAAATTTAGGAAAATATGTTTTGATGTGTTCGGCTATTTAGCAGTTCCACAGAACTTGTTTTGTTTACTTGAAATATTTTATAGACCTATGGTTGTATTTTGTTTTTTTTTTTTAGGTTTTTTTGTAGTTCCACAGATATATATATATATATATATATATATATCCTCCCCAACCAGTTTATTCAAGACATGAATGATAATTGTATGAAAACAGAAATAAGTGCTTTCTTCTTAGGTAATGAAATAAATAATGAAATAAAGCTTATAAATATATGTAATTATTATGGATGTGATCGTGTACATAATAATAATGAATTATATATGTTTATATTCTCCCAAATACAGCCGAGTCTCTGATTGCTCTCAGGAGCATCCTGTAAAGTTCCACTTCATCTTTTACAACCCTGGGCAGGAACAATCCCATCATGCATGTGTTGGCAAACGGTAGACGGTATCCACGCTGCTCTGGTTGGTAGAAGCGAATGCTGGGCTTCGGGGAGAACCCAAGTGGTGGGACTTCATCCACTCCAGTTATGAAAGCCAAAATCTCCTCAAAATGCAACTCGTTTTGTGGAGCCTTTGGCTTTTTATCTGTTGAGGCAAAAATTACAAGCTCAAGCCCAAACAAACTGACAATTACAAGCACAATGATGCACCATTATTCACAGTTCATTTAATAACGAGAAAACTTACCTTCAATCATCTTAAGTACCAGTTCCCAGCAGTGTATAGTCTCTTTCTCAGCCTCCCTCTTCTTGGTCCCTGATTTACTCCAGTGGATTTGGAACAGGTCTCCAAATGTGCTTTTGGAAAGGGGCTCATGCATGTTTGTAAAGATGGGCAAAAACTCAACCCAGTGAGTTCTTACCATATCCCAGAACTGTCCATAAGCATTCAATCCCTTTGTGAACTGATGAATCATATTTGATGTTCTGAAAAATAAACACAGGCTGTTACATGTCCATTTTTGTACTTAAGCAACACAACACATTTACTAAATATTACTTCAATCTATCAGACCATACAGAGGACCAGAACTAACTGTCAAATGAGTGTTACTTTGATAAAAACATAGTAAGTAACTTTTATAATTTAAATGAATGATAATCAAATCAATAAGAATAATCTCAGTTATATATACCTAAGATATATGTAGTGTCGAACTGCAAAGGAGTAAATCTTTGGCACATCTTGAATGGAAATTTCACGTCTGTATATTCCAGGGAAACCACAATCACAGATCCAGTCACCCTGCTCTGTCTGCAGCCTCTGGAGATCTGCCGTCGTTTTGCATGATGAAATCTAAAAGCAAGATAAAATGATCTTCCAGTTAAAGAAGGGCAAAGATCAATGGATTGATGAAGAAATGGAATGGATAGAAACCTTTTGTAGTTTGTCTTGAATGTCAGCATCTGGTATTAGGTGCCAGTCAAAGTCTACCAGTTGACATTCCTGGGTGCACATCAGCTGGTACAGGCAGGGGTCAAGAGACTTGAGTCCTGGGCCGCCATGAGCCACAGACCACACAATCAGCTTCCCCGCCAACTCATACTTGTGTTCCTCCAAAGCCATCTGGTCATAGGTGAAGAACAAGTGTCCAGGCTGCCCCTCAAAGATGCCCAGCGATCTCTGCACCTCCATCATCAGGATTCTGAGGCAGAGGTAAAGGAGAAGCAACAGATGTCAAACAAAACTGTGACCTTACTAGTCATGTTTGAGAACTGTTCTTTTACTTCTTGTAAAATGATATTTATTCTTGTTTGTAAGAGGAATACCTGAAAAACTCTCTCCGTGGACCTCCACGGTCAAGGGCTTCCTCACCAACAAATGTCACGAGAGGCATTTTGTTCCAAGTGAAATTAGAGTTGGAAACAGAATCTTTGGCACACTGCAGCACCTTGTTACGAGAAACCAATATTGATACGTGCTCGCTGCCACTGAGATGCATGCGCTGAAACTCTTGGAGTAAAGAGCTGAAGTCCATGTCCTCCTGTTGAAGAGAAGTAAATAATGTCTTGTGTGCATTTCTTACATATATAATAATCATGTAAAAAAATATGTAAGATTATCATAAATATTATTACCATTGAAGAGTTTCGGCTTGAATCTGAAAGAAACCGTTGCCTCTGTTGTGCAGGGACAGGTGGAGGAGAACGTGACTGTGTGAAAACATTTGCATTCACGACTGATGATAATGTGTGTGTGTTCATCTGTGAAAAAGAAATAGCACAGTTTAATTGTTTGGTATTGTCAAGTAAATGTCAACTAGCAGGTAGAGTTGCAAAAAAAAAGTGCCTCTGATGTTTGTCGCTCAACCGCTCCTGCTAGCCAGTTGATGCTAGATGTGCTGTCTACAGGAGAGTTCGGGCATGATGTTCGACTGCCCTTCTTTGATCCTACAGCACATTAAACATTTTTACAAAAGATTTTATATTTTTAAACCAATTCAAGTACCAGTTGACAATTGAAATTTAGTTTGAAAGTTCTTTTCTCACACTTACTCAGAAGGCGGACGGCGCTTGTGCTCCCGTACAGATCAATGAAAACCCACAGCGGGTTATTCAGGTTAAGTCCTTCTGCTCTGAGGTAATATTTCTCCCCTCCTGCCTCTTGCACAATAACCATGCCTGCATAGTTTATCCAGAACTGAAGCTGTACACCACACCTACACAAGTCCTCAGGCACTGGCACAACACAGTATCCTCGTGTGTCCCTGAGGTCTGGTATTGAGGCAGGTGGTAAAGTGTTTCTCTGTGGGCAGATGTTGGTGAAACCCACACGAAGAGCTCCATCCCACAACGAGGTGCGATCCTCAATACGTATACACAGCTTTTCATCCACCTTTACAGTGCGGCTGAGAAACGCCAAACCGTTCATAAAGGACGAGGTGTCTCTGGACGCGAGTTGTCCTTTTTGGCTGAGGGTCACGTATTGGCCTGTCAGGTCCACACTGAAAGTCATCGGACCCAGACATCGACTGCCACACATGCGATCGTGCTCTAAAATGATACAAATGAATCGGACGGTGAGTCTGACAAGCCAATAAACCTGCAGTATATAGAGACACTTTTTGTGTTATACTCACTCATTGCTGGTTTTTCTTTGCTTCATGAAATAGCCCTGATATTCAAGATGGTAAATGCAACTAAAACCGAATTGTGTTACTCCCGCTTTTATCGTCCAAGTACTTCTGACAAAAGCACAAAAGCCTGTTTGACTAGTTGCCCTGGCTGAATTAAGTAAAAAGAAGAAAAAGGGGACGAACTTATGCGCAGGTGGAGCAGAGTTAGGGAAACTACTGGCTGACTGATGTTTCTGGATTGTCCATACAATGAATTATATTATAAGCTATTGTTGCTTCTTTTTTTTTTAATTGCATGGTAAGCCAATCCTGATTCAAATTAAGTGTGTATTTGTGTTCAAGTTTCTTTTTCTAAAAAAAATGTGCTACCTGAAAAATTAGGTGGAGTAAAACTCCACACGTCACATTTTACTTCTAAATGAAATGATAATATATTTAACTTAGTCTTCCAGTTTTGTGGACATTCACAGTCACCAGTCAGGTGGATATAATTACACAGAAATTTGAAAGGCCACAGAACATTTGACCACTTGACTGACAAAAGATCATTTCAGTTTTAAAAAATGTTTTGTTAGCATTTCAACATTACATCAACTATTGATGAACACATTAAGTTTTATTTGAGTTATGAGTACCCCATACATTTTTAAATAATTATTTTAATAATTAGGCATCACATTTGCAGTTCTCTGACATTGGCAGGCAGGTAAACAAATAAAATATTTATTTGTGTTTTATTTTGATTTATGTCATTTAAAAATATATATTTATTTAAATTTTATGTTTTTATGATTTAATTATTTTTTTTTTTATTAAACTCACAACCCCCCTGCAGTTCCTTTACAAACCCTATTATAGCAAACATTAATAATATAATGTAAAGTTTAATGCACTTTAAGTTGTCAGTAACAACAAATGGAATATATTTTCTTTTTCTTTGCATTTTTATATCAATATGGTAGAAATCATCCAATTCAATTGAAATCTAAATTATACATTTGGAATTAAAATGTTAATTGTATATGTAAATCTCAACTATAAATCTTATATATATATAAAAATAAATTACTTATAATTATATTTTTATTTAAAGCTCTAATATGCCCAAACAACTATGATTAATCTCTAGTTCATCATTGTTGTTCATACTTGTTTATGAAATGTAGACAGACATGTATATTAGCATAACTCTGTCAAAATCTCCACCCTTTAGAGGAAAACAGGCATATCTGCTTCTGACTGTTGACATGACTGGAAAGAACCTTGTTTCTAGTTAAATATACAGAAAATGCACCACAATTTGTAACCTCAGGGATGATGAAATGTATGGCTGTAACCCAGCACTATAATCAACATGGTCATTTAATGCATTTCTTATAGCAGTAAAGAATAAATGATTATAACTACATGATGTTTGTTATATCAATATCATATTATTTGTGTAATACTGTTTGGGATTTTTTAAACTTTCACATAATGAACAAAGGTCTAAAGGCGTTCTTTGGAAAATGTACTATTTTACTATTTACTGCAATACTTCAAGACACGTGCTGGAAAACAACAAAGACAGTCAGCTTTTGATTAACCAGTGAGATAATTTTAGTTTTGCAGATCAGTGTCCTGAAAGGAGGCAAACAAGTTTCTAAATCAAGCTACAATAGACAGCTTACAGAAAAATAACTTTGCAATACTGATGAGACAAGGCATGTGGCGAATAGTGCCATGACTGGTTTTAAGAAAACAAACAAAATAGATAGATATATATATATAGATAATATAAAATATCTTATTTTTTCGTTATTTTTTTTAAATCATTTTTAAATGTAGTATTAATATTTTACTATATTTTCATGGACAATTTCCATAGTTACACATTAACATTCATGAATCAAGCACTTAACACAATAATAAAAACGGACAGGAAAACAAACAAACAAATAAAAAAAAGAACTAACCAAATAAAAAACTAAATCTCAAATGAATAAGAAACCAATTCATGTTCTGTATAGCTTTGGTTCTGTAAAATGTTTTCATTATCAAATCATCTCATCTTTCATCTGTGAAGTGTGTCAGCAGAACTGATGAAATGTGCGAAACTATCAAGTAAACAATGATGAAACATGCCTGACATAATGAAAGAGATCTACCTTTTGTCAACACAGCAGATCAGCTCAGCAAACTATATATTTAATACATCAATAACTGCTGTGGACTGTAGGAGACTTAAGATGACAAGCTTAGCTCACTACCTACTTTTGTATTTTAACTTATAACATATCATATGTGGAATACCCAGAAGACATTTGCCTAAAAATATAACATGAGCAGATTGCAATACAGCAACCCACAATGCACTGCGCTTCTGACTTTCCAATCTTGACGAATGAACCGAATGTCAAATTATCAGTCACAATTTTAACATCTAAATTTAACAATTTTTGCACTCATTTATTTTTCAGTCAATCATTAAGACACAAATTACACAAAACTGCATATATATATATATATATATATATATATATATATATATATATATATATATATATATTATATATATATATATATTTTTTTTTTTTTTTTTTTTTTTTTTTTTTTAATAACCAGGCACCACTACTTAAACACTACTGCTAGAACTTTACTTCTTTACTTTGAAATTTGTCTTACGAGGAACTTGCAACAGCATTTGCAAGTTTACCAAAAATCCAGAACTTTACAAAACTAAAAATACCCATATACTATAGGAAGCCCAGATGAATAGATAGTGCTGGGGTGAAGAAACCCAGTGATCAGAGAAACAGGATACCATGTTACGTGTGAACAAGAATGTAATTGTTTGACCTAAAACTTGCCTTTAACTCCTAAGTTAATGTAATACTACATATTTTTATAATATGAAGCCCAAAGTGAACAGAGAGGCTGGTTTCACTTGATTCGATTACATCTCTTTCTATTAAATGTCTTAATACAAAGCCAAGTTCAGGTTGAGACAAGTTCATCAGTTTAATCTGCCTGCTGATGACAGACTTGCAGTTGTTTTTTAAGCATCGACAAGCCTAGATTGATCTTTGTATATGAAATTTGCCAGTGATGAAACAGTATAGCAAGACAAGAAATAAAAGAACCAGCACATATTGGCCATACTGGCATTAGGACACATTACTTTACATTTGTAATGTTTTTATTATTATTATTATTATTATTATTATTATTATTATTATTATTATTACACACTTTCATCATTCATGCTTGGTCTTTTGTCTTCATGCACTTAATAGGGGATTGTCAATAGGACTCTAATATAGGAAGATTGTTGAGCTGACATTGTGGTGATCATCTATCACCCCCTACAGAGGAAATCAGAATAAAGCAACTCAAACAATAAAACCCAGCTGGGGAACTTTGTAATTTAATGCCAGTTTTTCTTTATGAAAACCTAAAAGTTGCTGGAAGAGGTTTCCCATTTTTTTATGGGATTTTAATGCATTATAGCAGGATTTCCCCAATTTTTTTTTTTTGTTTGTTTTTTTTTTTTTTTTTGAGCTGATGAAAAGCTAATCATTAATTAAATTATTAAACTGTAAATTAAAATAATTTTAAAATAAAAATAAAATAAAACAATTTCTAAAATAATACATATTTTGTTTTCCTGCATGCCAAGTGACCATTCAACAACATCAGAGAACCATGAACATACAAATGTGTGGATAAATTATTATTAATTAATTATTACATTAATATAAAATCTTAGTGGGGTAGTGGGTATGTCAAGAAAAGTCAATGGGATTTGGCTGACTAAAAAATTTGTGAATCCTTGCATAATAGAAACCATCAAATATGGTGAGTATACTGTGAGTATAAAGAACTGTTTATTTTTTTATATTTATTATTAAAATTATTATTATATTTTATTGTATTTTTACTTTAAGGTGTAATTTTTTTCCTAATATATACGTTTCTAATATATTAATTGTCATTAAAACTAATAGATTTCAGATTTTTTTATATATAACGGTCATATATTTCAATATGACCTTCACTAAAATGACCATGTTTGTTATTATTATTTTCTTTAAGATTTTTTTTCCCTAACATAGAAACCTTTTTTATACCTCATAGAGAAAAAAAAACATACACCATGCTTGTGTCAAGAAATTAAGGAATTTATGCATGAACCTGACATAATCAATACCTCAGTACAAACAGTAATTGTAAAACCCTTCTGGTCCTGGACAGAATATCAAACAGCATAAGTCCAGAAAGTCAAGGACAATGTCTAAGGTCAGGTCTCAAATTGCTGTCAATCCTTTACACTAATTACATGACATATTACATCCTACTGCCTTCACATTACCTTCGTGCACTTGTTACTGTTAAGTGCACATAGATAAGAAATTGCCTAACAACCACCTCTACTAATGAAATTAAATTCATTCTAAAATCATGCTATTAACTAAGAGAAAGGGGGATTTCACACTTGTCCGTCTGGTATTAGTAAATGCCGGATTATGTGTTAAATGTTTTAGCCAGTAGAGGAGATTTCATGTAAAATGCCAAAGAAAAAAAAAACTGTCAGATATGGTCACCAAAGCAGATCTTCTAAAATACAATTATAATGAAGGATTTCCCTGTTACGCCTGCTAGCTGCTCTTCCACAGCCACAGCAGACGCCCCATTAAAAAGCAACTTATTCTCACCCAGACTTTTTAAAAAACTATTAATCTGCTGACAACCAATCAAAGGCTGTCCTGCTGCGAACAGACCAATGAGGCGACCAGCCACGTCGAGCGCTCAACCAATCAAGGCAGGCCATTCTAATTCTGTCCATCATTAAGAAGAAACTGCCACAGCGGTCTAAGGTGCATCTTATTTATGACCTGCAACCAGAAAGCCAGTGGTGGGACATTTGTCTGTGAAAGTGAGAGTGGTGCTTGGTGTTCACTCTGGAGATGCATTATGGACTAGTTAAAGAATTGAGAAGAGGAAGTAAAGAAAAAACACGGGCTCTTACCTGATCTTTGAGAGATTTCCGGGGTGATGTGAGGACCACACCGAGCCCTGGAAATACTCCAACAGAACGTTATCAGGTTGTGTTGAACAGGACTAGACCCTTCGGAGTACTTGATGTCAGGACTTCGGTAAGAAATCAGTCTTGAATCACCATCATTTTGAAGCAGAAGAAGTGCACACTGGTGTCCATGGAGTCCAATATTTCGGGATCCTTCCTCTTCAACAACAGCTTGAACCAGTTCTCCTCAGACATCAAGGCCCCGGTGTGCCAGTACTCCATTCCCAACTCCTTCTACAAGCTCAGCCCCGCCAACATTAGCTCTCAGCTCCAGGCCGGCACGCCGCATGGCATCAGTGACATCCTGAGTAGATCCATGATGGGCGGCCCGGGAACCCCTGCAGCTCTCAGCTCGGGTGACCCCTCTATGGGTGGCTTTGGGACAGCCGTACCCAGTCCAGGGGTTTATTAAACCGGGATTACGCCCCATCGGGACTGAAGCAGTTTCTCTAAAACCCCGGAGTCGAATGTTCGGGTCTGAAGGGTAAAGGCAGCAGCTGCTGGGTGGACGGAGGGTACGAGTGGAGAGGGGCCAGACAGCAGTGTCCCAACAGTAAGTCTGAGCAGTATGTGTTTGATTTGGAGCATTACGTGTGATGAGATACCAATGCAGTGATATTCACCCGCACTTATTTAGTCGTTTTTGAAAATTGTTTGAAAAAGAATATCAAACAGGAGAAAAACCATGAAAATGTTTTCCAGTTACATTGTATTTAAGGACTTGACTTGATAAACCTTGATCAGGTTGAATATCAGTCCAGTCAGTCTGATTTTATTAATGTAAACACAATTGACTGTATATTATGTAAAGGTAAATAAAAGTTGACTTTTTTCAGTACAATGTATAATATATTAATTTAAGTATTTAATAAAACAATCATTTAATGAAAAAAATGCTGTCCTTTCAAAAGTTCATTATTTTAAGTTTTATAAAATATAAATATTTAAATATATTAAAATAATTGTGTATAAAATATAATACATAATTATAACATAATAAAACTAAACAATTTGACATTTTCCATAGAAATTTGTTGACTATTAAAAGTACAATTTTAAATACTTCTATATAAACCCAGATGTTTTATTTTTATTAAAGATATCATTCTTTTTTCATGTATTAGTTTCAGTTGTAAAAGTGTTTCTAACATTTACTCATTTATTTGTTTCCAGTTGACCAATTTATGCTTCATTCATTTTAACATTTGATGCTTTGAAGTTGGCAAAACTGAAAAAAGAAATTAAGTGTGATAAAATGAGGACTTCAGATGCAAAAACCTCTGAGTCTGTCTGAGATTTTTTCTTTCAAATGAGCATTTTTATCAGGCACCTATGTAATTTCACTTCAACGGCAATCAAAAGGGAATTAGTTATTTCCCGAATGCCTTTCTCCGATGTTATTTTGTAGGAGCCTGATTAAAATGCTTGTTTAAAAGAAAAATCTCAGAGCTAGGACTGAAAGGTTTTCGCACATGAATGTTTCAAATGTATCAGAAGATGCAGGTCTAGTTGTGATACTCAGTCTTGTGTTTTCTCTGCAGATGGCGGGCATCACACTGATGTATCAGAAGACCTCTCTGTGGGGAAAAGAAGCACACCAGACTCGGAAACACGTTGCTTCAGTGGGCAAACACCCAGATCTTGGGACCCGCTCTGTAGAGAAACCTTCGAGCAGACGAGGCCTCCAATTACCTGGCAAGGACCAAGAGAGCCAGACTGGCATACGCACGGCTTCTGCAAGTGCATTTTGCATGACTGGTCACATCACAGTTACGACTGAGTCACAAGTTGACTGAGTCACAAGTTAAAGTAAGATAACATACTAGTCATTTAAAGACAGTGTTTTAATAGATTTGCAAATGTGCATTATTCATGCTAACTTTTGCTAAAGTTGTTGGGCTTGCTAAACTTTATTTTATAAATAGGTTCTGTTTACAATTACTGCAGCGATTTAACTACATTGCAACTGTTTGTGTTTTTTTCATTCTTGGATTTTGTGTTTTAAGTTTTTTTGTTTTGTTTGGTAGCTTTTTATAATTTGGTTTTTTTTAATTTATTTATTTTATTGATATTTAATTTTTTTTAACAGCATTGTTTGGTGATTCCTCTCAGGTTTGGTATTCCAGCAATTACGGCGCACTAATTGTGGCGGAAGAAGAGCGCGACGATTTCGTTTAAAGAGCCCAGCTCCACACAGGTCCTCGCTGGCGGAGAGAGCGGAGGAGACGGCTCGGAAAACGACTTGCGTGGAGGACGACCTGGAGTACAACAAACCCTCTGACACCCCGACACGTCCCCCTGTAATGGAGAGATCCTTAACAGATTTTTCCTCGACGAAAATTGAAATAAAAATAATATTGTATGTTTGAGAAGAACCCTCCCCCCCCGCGCGTTTTTTAGATCCGACAGCTTCTGCGCACAAACATTTTTAAAGGCAGAGCGGGTAATTCACTCGCTCCAGAACCGCTCCCTCCGAATACAATTTCATGGGGGGGCCACAGCCCGATATAACTGCATAGTTTTAGCAGATTTCAGGACAAAAAAACATGATAACAATTTAGGCTATATCTTGAACACATAATCTCTCCGATCATAAACATATGACCAATAGTCCGAGCAGGGAGGGATGTTACAGGCTAGCTTCTCAGGATTTGTCTTTATTTTACTGTTATTTTTTCGGGTTAAAGCATGATTTAAACAGATACAGCACTCACCAACGTATCGCTGGTCGCAATAATGCATTCAAACCAATGTAATCCTTAAGTAGGCTACTTCCTCTGTCTCTGTTTTTGAATGAGCAGAAATCTGTAACAAATGCATCGATCTGTAGATAAAATAACCGACTAAAAGTAAAACTGTTATTTTCATCAACACAAATTTTGCACATGCAGAAAGCAGCAATTATACCATGCAATTTTATTAGTTTTGGCTATTTGGTAGTACAAAAATTTACACACAATATCCTAACCCCTTTGAAACTCTCCTGTAATTTTTATTATTTATTTATTTTTATTTTATTTTTATAAGCTATTATGAACATCATCATTTTTCCACTTTAGCCCGGAGTGAAGGCGGGAGCATGGTTTCTGGTATCAATGAACGCAGAAGCTTAGTGATTAAAAGAAAATTGTTGCTGCTACCACTCCGCTCCATAGGCCCTACTGTAACTGCCCGAATGAGAGAGATGTTTCGCCTATATGTACAAGGCCGTCCGTTGTGTTTTACTAGTACAAATGTAAACAGTACAAAAAAATGATAACAATTGATGAAATGGCAAAATTAAAGTTAAAAGGTAAAATGTTTTGGGAAGTGGATATTAGTACATTTATGCAAAAATAAATAAATAAAATTCTAAGCTATAAATTTATTGTCAAATTGCCCCATAAGTAAAAAATCGAGAAAACACCCGCTAGAGATTGTGCTCATTGTAATATAAATTTAAATACTGAACTATTGATGGTGATTCTTTTGGTAAAATATAATAATATTTAATAAATAATACTTTTTATTGATTATGTGTTACAAAAAATATATAACTCTGAAAAAAACCCTTTATAATTTATAATAGGGAAACTGGTGACAGCATTTACAAGAGCATAAAAATGGACAGATTCTGAAACATTCAAGTTGCATTATTTAAAGACTTCATAGAAAGTGTTACTTTCTAACACATTACTTTATAATGTGTTACATTATAAATGCTCGTAAAACTGCAGGAGTAACAAACAGATCCAGTAAATGCAAGCAAAATGCAGATCCAGTAAATTCAGAATCAGGTCGGTTTAGTAATAAAACAGCATGTTTTCAATTCTGCCATACAAGCACTGCAAAGAGATCATATCATTTATTCATTTTTAAAAACTGTTGAAGACAGGGTAGATAGATATTCCCCCAATAATTACATAAATTCAGTTATACATAACAAATACAGTCAAATGTTAACATCTGAAAGGCATATAATATATATGATCTGTAAATTAATTATGATGAAAATGCCCAATAAATTACTGTTTTGAATGTTTGTTGAGTTTGTGCTTTTATGTTGAAATCTCTTTTCGACATCATAATTATTTTTTTTATTTTATTTTTTTTGTAAAAAACATTTTTAAGAGGTGTGAATTTTTTTTTGTGTTTTTTTTGTTTAGTTATTTTTTTTGTTGAAAAAAAAGACGTTTTATTATGAATTAAAAAAGAAAACAGTTATTTTAAATTGTAATAATATTTCACAATGATTTTACTGTATTATTGATTAAATAAATGCAGCTTTGGAGAGCATAAGAGATTTCTTTCAAAATCATTTTAAAACTCGTACAGAACCCAAAATTTTTAAAATAGTGTTTATATATTTAATAACATTTTACAGTAATAAATACTGCCACAATTCACATTGCTTTCATCGTCTTTATCACAATTAATAGGAAGTTACATTTCAAGCTAATGCCTCAAACTTAATGCTTAACCTGTTGAAAAGACTGTTTGGACTGTCACTGGATGTTAAACCTATACTCTGATAATTCTTCAGCAAATCAGCAGGCGCTCCGTATGAAGGGGTCTTCGTCAGTTTGAGGAATCTCATTTAACTAATGGCTCCTTTGAGATCAGATGTCTACAGGCAGACATTAGTCAGATCTCAGATCCTTTCATCTACAGCAGAGAGCAGATGGCGGGAGTGTGTGTGTGTGTTTGTGTGTGTGTGTTTGTTATGGACACTGCATTGGATCTTAACTGCACACCTCAATTAAATAGACTCATAATGATAATGAGTTTGGATTGATCAATTAATGTGAACGGAGTCGATGTGAAACAACTGACCAAACCGTCATTAATGGATCTTCTCAGTGATGCTAATTTTAACACCTGTTGCAATGTGTCAAAAAACATCAAGACAAACTCAATACATCAGGATTCATTATCATCAGCTTTTATTTTAATAAAATTACCATTCTTCTTATAATATAGTATACTATGCAGTATTTCTTGACCCTAGTAGGTTAGTAAGGCTTCTCTTTTTTAAAATAAGTTACTACTTTTATTCAGCAAGGATGAATTAAATTGATCAAAAGTGTCAGTAAAGATATTTTTAATGTTACCAAAGATTTATATTTCAAATAAATGCAATATATAATATGCAAATCAGCATATTACACTGATTTCTGAAGGATCATGTGACACTGAAGACTGGAGTAATGATGCTGAAAATACAGCTTTGATCACAGGGATGAATTGCATTTCAAAATGTATTCAAATAGAAAATAACCATTTCAAAAACGGAAATAATATTTCAGAATATTACTGCTTTTATTATATTTTTGAACAAATAAATGTAGCCTTGGTGAGCATAAGAGACTTCCGAACAACCCACCTCAAACTTGTTGAACAGTAGTCTGTGTGTTAATAATAAAATACTAAAATACAACTCAAATGGATTAAAATAAATAATTTCTATATTTTAGTTTGAATAGATGTTACTACTGTATTTCTTAACCCAGTTTTAACAGAGTATTAAAGCATCTGTCAGGCTAACAAACAACACAACCTCCAGTTGACAAATCAAATCAATTTTAATAGGAAATTTAAGAAAAACATTCATAGATGCTGCAGAAGGTACAGTACAGTAAAGAGGGTCTTTCTTCAGACCGTTTCAGGCCAGTCCAACATTCAGCAGCACGTGAGGTACGGCTAAAGTAAATGCACTGCAGCTATCTTACTGCATTTTACATCCGTTACAACAGATCTACCAAACACAAGTCACAAAATGGGGGAAAAAATGAGGAAATAAACAAATATTTGGCACAGTGTGTCAATCACATAAGAGATGTATGCTTGTGTTTAAACCTATGAACAACTTATAATTTCAAATTGCAAATGTTCTGATCTTATCGACAAGTTTCCCTTTGCCCAGCAGTCACCATTTATCTTAAACTTTTCACCACTATCCATTTTCTTGGTAAACACTATATAATAATATAGAATATATTTTTCAACAGTTCCTATTACAATGCCTAAAACAAGTTTAATTTTTTTTAATGAAAAAGAGAAGAAGAAAGTCAGAGACAGAAAGTAGAAATAACTTAAAAAAGGTTAGCATAAAATAAGCAATGTGTCTAATTTCACAGTTGCTACGAACAAAACTCTTTTAATATGTTCTATGAATGTTCAAATCACTGCAAAGTGAAATAATTCCCAGAAACGAGTGCAAACATGAATGGCTACATACACGTTTAACTTAGCATGCTAATAACAGTGCACATAAATCTCAAAAGACTGTAGTGTTTGTGTTTATCTGTAAAATCTCAAATGCTAAATGACATCGATGCGGAGCGACTCCGTGGCCTCCTATTGAACCACGGTTTGAAGCGATGCCCTCGAGAACAGTAAATTATGTTGACCATACCATGAATCAACTACAACAAGTCCATTATTGACAGGTGGGCTGTACGGTTTAACCCTCGTGCGTAAATTATGCATGGGGTGTTCAGATTATATTGACTGAATCAATAAATTCAAAATCATGGCCCTGTCATATCTGGATATAATCGCTTGTAGAGGTTTGTAAATTGTTTGATTTGGATTTTAAATGAGGGACATGTTGCTGAGGACATTTAATGGGATATTTTACTATAAAAGTGTGTCGACTTCTAATTCTTAAAGGGACGGTGCACCCAAAAATGCAAATTCTGTCATTCTCATCATCAAGTTGTTCTTAACCTGTATGAGTTTTTTTCTTCTGTTGAGCACAAAAGAAGATATTTTGAAGAATGTTGGTAACCAAACAGTTGACAGTAGCCACTTACTTCTATAGTATGGAAAAAATACAATGTAAGTCAATGGCTATTGACAACTGTTTGTTTACAAACATTTTTCTAAATATCTTTGTTTGTGTTCAGCAGAAAGATAATACAATAATGAGTTAATAAGTTTCATTTTTGGGTGAACTATCCCTTTAATCTCCGAGCATCTGTGACTCCGCAACAATTTTGACGCTGATTTAATAACAGTTAGGAAGCGCTATCACTGAAAAATAATGATTCATTCGATTTGTTTTAAGGCAAGTGGTTGCAATCAATTTATTTTAGATACGTTTAAATAAATAAAAAAATTGTTGACTTTCAACATTTTTTTAAATGTAGCTAAAATAAATTGTTTGCAACCACTTACCTTAAAATTTTTTTTAGAATTTTTTTCAGTGATGTATTTACAATTTAAAGTAATTTCACAAAGCATTGAATAAAGCAATTAACAAACAAGCATATTACCACACAGAATATGAAAATCTGTCATTATGACTAGCTTTAAACGGATTTAACGCTGAACCAACACCATTGACAAACTATATAGAGCTTTTTTAAACAATACCAGTGCCCCAAGATTCGACACAATTAAAACAACAAAAACATCTTACATCTAATGCTCCACATTAGCATTCACATTGCACTAGTGCTCTAATTAAAAGTCTGGGGGCTTCCAGGCCAAGCCACTCTGGGTGGGATTTCCATAATTCACAAGTGCTAATGGCTTTATAACTCGTCCCTTGCTGTCCTGTACATATTCTATCGATCCGAGAGTCTGACTAACAACCCCGCAGGGACAATGAGTAAGTGCTGAGGCCTGCAGTGTAAATGCAAAAACACGCGCTTATGAATCCACACTCACACATGCAGGAAGTATAAGAAGTATCTGAACAGTGTTTTAGCAGAACGATCGCTACACAATGAACTGCAATGCAAAGAGTTTCCGGATTCCAACAGCAACCGAAGCTTGTGCGTCGCAGCAGCTTGCGTTTGGATATGCTTAACATATTTGTACTTGTATTCACATCCTTACAATGAGTACTGTAAAAGCACAGCAATGGAGTTTTGCCATAGTAATCCGCAGAAGTTAACATACTTTATGCAAAGTGTAAATCTAAAAGTCAGGAGTTGAGAGCTTTGAGAAGTGCCTTTGTGTTCTTTCTCTCGGTCTTTCTCGAATGTGTCCTATTTTGCTTTGTTCAGGTATTTCTGAAGTCACGCTGAACATACTTGAAGTCTTTGTTAAATGTATATTGTAAAACCAGAGAACACAGCTTTTAGAAATGAACAATTCCTGTGTTTTGTGCCCTCTTGAGTTTGGCAGGAGGTTTCAGGTGTGGAGCCCTGGCATGATCGGTAAAGATGTCCACAGAATAACCTCTAGGTACAAGTCAACAACACAGGAAGCCCTGATGAAAAGACAAAGACTGTTTAGGAACATATACAGTATAAATAAATGAAAACATGCATTAGACGTTTAGACTCATTTGTTTGTTTTATGAGTATTACACTCTTAAAAATAAAGGTGCTTTACGATGCCATAGAAGAATCTTTTTGTCTAAATGGTTCCATAAAGAACCTTTAACATCTAAAGAATCTTTCTGTTTCACAAAAGGTTCTTTATGGCTAAAAAAAGTTCTTCAGGTTATAAAAAGGTAAGAAAGAGATGGTTCTTTAAAGAACCTTTGATTGAATGGTTCTTTGTGGAACCAAAAATGGTTCTTCTATGACATCGCTGTGTAGATCATTTATAACACCTTTATTTTTAAGAGAGTACACATAAAATACTTTTTTAAGGCCACTGCAATGAATTACTGAGAAAAAAGGGTGATTGAAAAATATAAAAAAGTGGTAACCATTACACAGTATACTGAATTTTTAACCCAAAATCTTGATCTTGGTGAAATTAGTTTACAGTTTCCACTGTGTAATATCCACTAAATGAAAGACATTATTAAATTTCTAGTCTAGTGTAGAAAAAGTGTAATTATATGGAAAGAAATCGGTTTATGAACGTATATGAATTATGAAGAAAATTTTGTATAATAAAATGAATATTTGTATAATATTGCAGAGAAGCAAGTCTTCCAGGTGTCTTTTGAAACATTATATAATTGCACAATACTTTATAATATAAATTCAGTATTGTCCTTTAATGTAGTATAAAACATTATAACAAGAGATTTGGTTCCAGCCATTAAAATTCCCTAGTAAAACAAGTATTGTTTAAAATACATTTATTTCATACTAAGTTCAAACCTATTAACATATTTGCTGACATATTGCGTGAGACTTACTGATATAAAAATTTTAATAAAACTTTATTTGGAATATCACTTATGCACAATGCACATTTCTTAATATTAAGCCTAAAATATATTTTAATGTCACTATTGATGAGAATTACATGATCTTTAGATAATATCGGTCTTTAAATGCAAGATATTTAAAGTGTACCTAAAGTATACTAGCAATAGTTCCACTTTAGCACAATCAAATATATTTTAGTATATCTTTAGTCGGACTTCAACACTACTTCCACACAATTAAAGTGCATTAAGTACAAAATTAGTTGTTCCAATTTTGCTGACTTTAAGTATACCAGTTTAGTATATTAACAGTACAATTACTGTGTTTTTATAATAAGCACATAAATATGTGAATGTATATGTAGTATATTTACCATGAAATAAATTTATTTTAAATACATTTTAGTATATTTTTAAAGCTGGATCAGGTGTGTTTGATTAGGGTTGGAGCTAAACTGTGCAGAGCTGTGGCCCTCCAGGAAGTGAGTTTGAGGCCAGTGTTGTATTGTCTTACACATACATCTTACTAACTTATTAACAACAACAACAACAAAAATCTTATTAACTCTTTTAGACCCCAAGTCTCTGATTTAAGTATCTAGGAATACTAATGTCTAGAACAGCAATAGCAGACTAAATGACAGACCAGTGGCACTAGTAAAGCCATCTAAACCCTAGACAAGCATATCCTATAGAACACACATAAAACTGGCAGCAAAACAAAATCACTGCACTAAAAATGCCAATAGAGGACAACGATGCAGGATAGATCTGTGTCCTGTGTATCTGTAATTAATGAACACTGCTGCTTTTACGGAATTGCTTGCGTAGGCTTAAGAGACGACGGGACGCGTCTTCAATCACGCGGCACTGAGGTGCTTCATCTCAGCTCAGCATCACAGGAAATGAGGGCCGAAGGGCTGCTAATGGCTCCTTGGGGAAGATCAGAACAGAGCCCTTGAGCGGACAGACGGCCTTTCTGAGACTACATCCAGAAATGGGAGATGTGTGCTTTGTGTGACAAATAATGTGGGCATGAACCTTTTTTCAACATGCTACATTAAAATATATATAGATGTGTGTGTGTGTGTGTGTGTGTGTGTGTGTGTGTGTGTGTGTGTGTGTGTGTGTGTGTATATCACTTTTTTGCTTTCATTATTTAACTTGCCCTGCAGCTTGACAAATTTTAAAAAGTACAGATATTCCATGTTGACTCAATCAATATTAAAACATAAAATTACATGAATTACCTAAAAATTATAATTTCCTATTATCAATGTAGATAACAGGAAATTGTGTTGATAATAGAAAACAGCTGTGCTGCTTCATATTTATGTGAAAACAGAGATACATTTTTTCAGGATTCTTTAATGAATAATAAAAATTCAAAAGAACAGCATTTATTTTAAACAGAAATCTTAATAAATGTAAATATAAGAAATGGCTTTTCTTTCATTTTTGTATATATCTTGGCCTTTTAGAAGCTGAGAACAATATTATGTTTTGATTTTTATGTTTATAATATTTTGTGTACTACATTGTCATTAATAAATATTGTGTACTACACTGTCAAGTGTTCAACAAGACTTTTTAAAGCTGCTCACCATGCATAATAATATTACAGAAATAGATCCTTTACATAAATTAATTCTATTGGCGTTCATATTTTTTTTTACATTTTTAAGCTAATGTAAGCATATATGAAAATTTAATTGAATTAAATGCCAATATTGTTTTATTGCATTTCTTTGCCCATTAAAACTATTGTGATATTGTCCATACTGATATATACTCTATATATATATATATATATATATATATATATTTTTTTATATATAGAACAAAAATTTTTATTTATATGTATATATATATGTATATATAGGTATTGTGTTTTTTTTTGTAATTTTGTTCTTTTTTTATTTTATTTTAATAGTATGGTGTTTTTACATAAAAGATTAGCATTAACATGGCAAATAGTATAAATCACTGATTCATTCATTGTCATTTGTTTATTCGTTTTGATAAAGACGGGATGTTTGATCACCTTGTGGTCACCCATGCAGATGTCGGAGCCCAGTGTGTTATAAACAACACCACTCTTACCCTCCTCCCTCTGCAGACAACAAACAATCAATCAACTAGTTATTCATTAAACCGATCACTTAGATCTGTAATAGCTAAGAAAATATACAGTAATAAATGTGAACTCACCCGGTGGATGATGTCTCTGGTGCTGTGGGACATTAGGATGCGGTCGCACCATGCGGGGCATCGCGTGTTCATGTACTGTGTAGGTTTAGCGTAGTCTTCACTGTATGGATAACTGAAAACATTAAAACAAGATACACAACATGAAAATTACACTGTTTTTAACATTTGACTTCTGTAATCTGAAACACTGCTTCAAAAGTGGTAAGATTTGGAAATCTTTTTGAAAGTCTCTTGTTATTTGATCAAAAAATTAAGTAAAAAAGTAACATATAAATAAGATTATTTACAATAACTGTTTTCTATTTGAATATATTGTAAACCGTAATTTATTCCTGTGATCAAAGCTGAATTTTCAGCATCATTACTCCAGTCTTCAGTGTCAGAAATCATACTAACATGCCGATTTCCTGTTTAAGAAAAATGGTGGTGCTGCTTCATATTGAACTGTGATACATTTTTTCAGGATTAGTTAATGTTGTGTAAAATGATACATTTTGGTCGTCTCCTTCAGGAGATGAGAACAATATTATGCTTTGATTTTTATATTTAGAATATTTTGCACTAATGAATATTGTGCACTTAACACTGTGAAGTGTTTAAGAAGACTTCCTGAAGCTGCTCACCTGGGAGGAAAGTGGATCTCCTCCTCTGTGATGACGTCGTGGAATTCAGAGATCTCCTTATCGTACTTCAGCAGCTGAAAGACAGAAAAATACATAACCACAGACTCTTTTGATTATACGTTATGTCTCATTTCTTAAAAAAATACAGACCTCTTGTCCGTTGTTTTCTCTGAACACGGCCTGGTGCAAGTAAGTAAATATCTTGCTCTCTATATGAAGAAGGACCTAGTGATGGAGTAATTAAAATAGGACAGAAGACAAAGCGATGGAACAAAACAAGGGTAAAGAAAAAATAAACACATGAAAGACAAAGAGGTGAAAAGAGAAGCACAGAGGTTAATGCAGAGCATATAAAAACTAGCAAAGAACGGAGAGTAACTCCAACTTTGCTGGCACAAAAAATGAAGCACACGTCTGCAGGAGAGATCTAAATGCAAGCTCGCATGTTCTGGACTGGCAAGAAGTCAATATCAACCCTCCAAAAACCATAAATCTGGCTGGACAGTGCACTGGATATGTCTGAGCGCACACAAAAAGAAAATATTAATCATCTCCTGGACACAAAGTCAGAGCCTTTAACATTTATGTTTACAAGGTCTTAGTAAAGCAAGTGTGACGGTGGATTTCTCTGCAAGAACATAATCATAAAACATAAAAAATGTTTAATAAGGCTGCCAATTTACTGTATATATATATATATATATATATATATATATATATATATATATATATATATATATATATATTTATACCTTGGTGAGTGTAAGTCTCTTATACACAACAAGGTATTTATTTGATCAAAAATACAGTAAAGCAGTAATATGTGAAATTGTATAACAATTTCAAATAACTGTTTTCTGTTTTAATATGTTTTAAAGTTTTTCTGAGATGCAAAGCATCATTACTCCAGTCTTCAGTGTCACATGATCCTTCAGAAATCATTCTAATATGTAGACATTTCTGATTATTATCAGTGCAGGAAATGTCTTAATATTCTGTTTAATATTTTTGCGGAACCCGTGATCATTTTTTCTTTTTCAAAAGAGCAACATTTATTTGAAATAAATAAACATTGTACGAGTCTTCACTGTAACTTTTTATCAATTAACATAAATATAAGTATTAATTTCTTTCATAAAAAATGGTAGTGTACACAAGCACACTAACAAGTAATGGACTGTGTGAATACAAGCTTAACATATAAAACCACTTTTGTAATGGCTCCTGAATGACTCAATCTTCATTTTCTGCTTTATTTAGAAATATATATATATATATATATGCCAATATTTGCTGTTAATTTAACTAGTTAATCATCATATTAAATAATGAATTCATAAATGCATTTACATGCATTTAATACATATAATGAACTACTTTGAAAATAAATAATCACCTTGTGGTCATTGTCTTTCTCCTCACAAATGATTTTTTCTACCTCGTTGCTACTGCCGTTTTTTACCGTCATGATATCAGCCGACATGGAGAGGTTCTGCACACACACAAATACCCATATGCATCTTTATATAATTTATGTGTTATGTGTTCAGTGGTTAGATATATCATATATCAGTCAGACCTACCTGTACAAGACTAAGTGTGTCAAGGCGGAAATTGAAATCCCCAAACAGGAAGAAGGGGAGAGGACTGGAGCTGTTATCTGATATCCTGCAAGACAAGAGAAAGAATTAGAAATGGGACCACCAACCACATTACGCTCAGTGTCTTTTCTGCTGAAAGACAAGACACAGTATTTTACTGTGATGTATTTCTGTGAGCAAGAGCATCTCCAGCTGGAAATTATGTTGGCTAGAGCTCAATTCTATTCAGCTTGAGATGAGTGAACTATGATATTAAAACTGAATGTTATTTTCCCCACCACTGTATCCTTGGTTTAAAGGAAAAGTTCACCCAAAAGTGAAAATTTGCTTAAAATTGAATCTGCTCAGACCACCCAAGATGTAGATGAGCTTTACATCAAGTTGCTTACCTCTGGATCCTCTGCAGTGAATGGGTGCCGTCAGAATGAGAAATAGCTGATAAAAACATCACAATAATCCACAAGAAATGACGTGAAAAGCTGTGTGTTTGTAAATCCACCATGAATATGTGTTTAACTTCAAACCATTGCTTCCGGCTAAAATACAAGTCCTCTATCTATACATTTAGCTTTCTTCAGTGAAAAAAGTCATTTTGTCTGTATCAGTTGAGAAATATACCAAGCATCATTTACAAGTCCAAAACAGTTAGTTAGTAAACAATTATGTTGGTGGACTTCGATGTTTTTCAATGGAGGAAGCATTATTATGAATTATGGACTTGTATTCTAGCCAGAAGCGGCAGTTTAAACTTAATCTTATTCTTAATGATAGGACTTGTTTCTTATAAACATGCGGTTTTTCACTCCACAAGATGTTACATGATGGACTGAAGCAGTGTGGATTACTTGTGGATTATTATGATGTTTTTATCAGCTGTTTGGACTCTCGTTCTGACGGCACCCATTCACTGCAGAGGATCCATTGGTGAACAAGTGATATAAGTTCTCAAAATCTGTTCTGACGGAGAAACAAAGTCATCTGCAACTTGGATGGCGAATACATTTTCAGCCTTAATGCTCTGCATTAATGAATGTAGGGATATTTTAATTTCATGTTGTCTTTGCGTTCATTGTTATTTTTATTTCTTGAATTCATTTACACAAACTCATGTGAATAACTCAAGTGAATAATTCAGAAGCACAAACCTGTTGATGACGTATCGGAGCGCTTTCTTGCGGTTTGCAGAATACACTGACGGACTAGAGTTGCAGGCTATGAGGTTGGAGGCGTCGTGAAACAGGTGAACGTTCACTAGGTCTAAACCCCTGAAAACACACACAGATAAACGCAAGACATATTATATTGGGGAAGGGGGGTCTATCAATCCTGTCAGTCTCTGTGACTGATGCAGGACATTAGCTGATAGGATGGAGTTCACAGGCTCCATTCGTTTATCACTCAGTCTTCAGCTTCCAGTACTGCTCTATTATACTGCTGCCACATGTCTGCAATTAATGCACTTCTGATGACACTCGATTCCACTAACACTCAGCTAACACAATGTGTTTGTGGCCAAAAAACACATACATGATAGAAATGTGAAGTGTGTGTGTGTGCGCAAACATACTGGTTGTGAATGAGCCATCGTGTCCTCATGTAGCCTTTTCTGGACCACGTGAACTGTAATTAAATGCACATACATATGCATATCAAAATCAAGGATGCAATCATATAGTTTTAAAAACCACGTATGAGTAACAGTGCTTTTTTTTGGAATTGTAAATAACTGTATTTTAGTAATACTGCAATTTTCAAGAATATTCCAGAGGAACATATTTGTTCTGCTACCAGAGTTTCTTTGTGTTTCAAGGTTTATGCAACAAATGTTATGTGCATTGTGCATTTAAGCAATACAAGTACAAGCAAAATAAACCTTAATAATGTATTCAAAAAAAGAAGTGCATGATACAAGAGATTCTGAAGTGAATAAAAATTGACTACAATAGTCACTACACACACTTACATCAGGCCAAAAGTTCTTAGGGAATTTCTCTTTTTCTACGGTAGTCACTCCTTCCAGTGAGCCCACGTACTTGTTAAGGCCTGAGATGGCTTTAAACTCCTTCACTACAAGGAGGAGGAATAAACAAACAAGACATATTGTAAGAAAAGCATGCAAATGTAAAATCAATATACTAATGTTAGAGTTGTCGCGTGGCTGTAGGCTGTGAGTGCAGGATCTATGAGATACTGATTTGATAGGGCACCAAATTCATTGGTCCGCTGATCTTAATGGCTCTTCTATTAGTCCTCTTCTTGAGAGCTTATTCATGAGATGCTGTGACTAGAACAGATGAAGCCTAGTGAAAAAGCTTATGAGGTTAAATCCTGTTCTATCAGAGACTCTAACCAACTGAGTCGAAGGAGAACATTTATTTGTGTTGTGTTGGATGGAAATTTATCTCTCTGTTTCTCTGTTAATGGCAGTTAATGTATTGTTTTTCGATCGGTGGGATTATGTGTGAATTTCACTGAAATTCATTACTTTAATACAAAAAATTAAAAGTACAGATTTTGTACAAAACAAATGTTATGAATATAATTCACATGTAAAATATTGGACCTTTTAACCCACTTCACAACATAATTTCCTGTATATAAATGACCAAATCATCCAACAAACAATTGATGTAGCATTTACATAAATACTGTAATATATAATAGTAAATAATTTTAAGAACCAGTACTGTTTTTTTTATTATATGAATTAACCTAAATTTTTAACATTTGAATTCTAATCACTGTAAAGCATCCAATGTTTGTACTTTAAAATATTCATTCCCATTATTTTCAATGGTGCTTCTCAATAGACTGTAATTCTGTCATTTTCTGTTACTTATGTTTTTATAAGTATAAATTAAAGGCAATACTACAGTACTTTAATCATAATTTAGATAAGATACCATAATTTTTCATGTCAAAATACTAAAATATATCAAGAAAATAATGTCACAATATTAATGGTCCTATAAATTGGTTTATTTATTTAAATAAAAATATAATTTTCTAATCTATAAAAAAATAATTTTGTCTGTTCACATAATTCAGCATTCAAATATTCTTGAATAAATCTCAGGTTACAATGCATGACCAGATGACCACTCTACAACTATTTTATTCTATATATTTTTGGACTATTTCATGCCCATTAATTTGCTAAATAGCCATGCAATAAGGAGGATGATGCACATTCAGCTAGTCATTTTGCAAAATAACCCCCAAAAGAGTGATCAGGTTGAGACTGTATATTATTCCTTATACATTTGTTTCTTTTGATTTTACAATATGACCTGGACTTGTTCTTGACAGATTTAAAGGGGTCATATGATGCTGCTAAAAAGAACATTATTTTGTGTATTTGGTGTAATGAAATGTGTTTATGCAGTTTAAGTTTAAAAAATCACATTATTTTCCACATACTGTACATTATTGTTTCTCCTCTATGCCCCGCCTTCTGAAACTCGTAGATTTTCACAAAGCTCATCTCTCTGAAAAGCGAGGTGTGCTGTGATTGGCCAGCTATCCAGTACGTTGTGATTGACCAAATGCCTCAAGCATGAAGCCTCTTAATATATTGTGAAGCCTTGTCCGGCCGGAGCGACCAGACATAAACATAAAACTCATTATAAACATGATATAAACATGATTTCTAGTCGTGTCTTTTTTTGGAAGGCAAAAAACAAGTAGTTTCGCTTTCTCAACGAAACAGTGTCACACACCGCAGCCTTTAGTGAGCAGAGGCTGAAGGCCTAGAGTGAACCGCGGCCGGCTTGAGTGAGCAGAGGGGGGCGGCTTGAGGCGGATTCTACACAGGAGCATACCTTGTGCTTGCAGCAACCACATGTGAAGACCCCGGGCTGGACGTCGATTCGTCCACGGTGAAAGCCCATTCTGCGATCCACAGTGCAAAGTTGATGTATTTTCTCAGCGACCAGCACGGTTCAGCCCCAGGCATGACGAAGCGGATATCGTCCTCTTTTGGAAGGTCAAACAAAGTAGTTTCGCTTTCACAGTGAAACACACAGCGTCTATACGACATGGTGGCGGCGGCAACAACAATACTACAGCGAGAATAAAAGGTACGCCTTCTTTCTTTGCATGAACATCTGGGCGGCGTTATGCAAATCTTCCCACATACTGACTTAGAGATGTGGGGGCGTGTTAGACGAGTCTCAACTTTTATAAAGAATATCTCTTTTGATTTGAGACTTTAGTCTTTGCAACTTCATAGATTTTCTTTATTCACCAAGAGCTTGTAACACTCCAAAGAGAAAGGAAAAATTAAAATCGCATCATATGACCCCTTTAATGAAAATCAACCATAATACCTTACATTAATTTAAAAACTTACCTTTGAAGTCATATTGTTGGATATTTTTCAGTGACTTGTGGATGAAATACATGCTTCCCAGAGCCTAAAAACAAATAAATCAATCAGTCAAACAAACAAACAAACAATCATGCATGAGTTCATGTGATCTTCTGATTGAAGCTTTAATAATGTCCTGATTGGATACTGGGCTAATGACCTGACAGCTTAAAGTCATGCACAAGCAGGTGTTTTGACTTTGAAAGATGTTGATGATGTGCACACATCATAATCTTTAAACCCTGACTTTCAAGACACTATTACAGTCAATAATCTTTCTGAACTATCCCATAACAGACTTGCTTAAAGTTTTGCTACCCAAAAAACACTCAGATATGCCAATGCAATATACTCACAAACCTCCCGCACAAACACACACTTTCTGCGTATTTTCTGACAGCACGCTGAATGGATTTAATGTACTAGCTGCATGCTCTAGTGAGCGCACATCAATCCAGTCCCGCAGAGATCAATACGGACAGAAAATTAAAACAATCACACAGGGATTAAACACAGAGCCCTGCTGTTGGCCCAACACAAGCCCCATGCATGGCAAAGAAAAATGACCTGCCGTTGAGGGATGTTTTGACATGAAGCACACCACACCATAAACATACACACACAGCCATGTTTTCTTACAAATATCCATCCCAGGAGAAATATATAAATCTTGTGAGAGAAATTGTGCTTTTTTAATATGACAGCACTTTCTAGATGACCAGTCTTGAGAGACTGGACATTACAGAAGGGACATGCACTACCCAAGTGCCACGGCTATGGAGGGACAAGAAACTACTGGGGATGGAGACTAGGAATAAAGACTGGGAAATGACTGGATTCAGCCTTTTTTAACAAGAGGTCAAAGTTTGGATGATTAACATTTTATATTCTAATATAAAATGTTATTATGATTATATTATTATTTTTAAGTTTGGATGATTAACATTTTATATTCTAATATAAAATGTTATTATGATTATATTTTTTTGCATTTTTAAATAATTTAATATTTTAATTGCATTATAATAGATGTATTGCCAGTGACACTTTTTTGTTTTTGGAAGACTTTTAAAAACATAAAATGGATTATCTATAATATTTATACAACACTGTTAAAAGTTTGGAGGGAGTGCAGTTTTTTTTTTTTTTTTTTTTTTTTTTCAAAAAGTTCTATTTCAAATAATTTCTTTTTTTTTAAATTGCCAATAATAAGAAATGTGTCTTGAGCAGAATATCAGGATATTATCAGGAATAATATCAGGAATAAAATAAACTAATCTTGCTAAAATTTTGCAACTTTTTATAATGAAGGTCCTTACTGCAGTGCATGAACCCACTCACACACTCTCTAACACACACACACACAGCCACTGGCTGTGTTAACACCCACTCATTTGTCTCACATCATCTGTATTGATTTGTAATTAGTTTTCTGAGGGCTGCGAATCATCGCTTGACTGGGAAGAGAGTGTGTGTGTAAGTGCAGAGAGCGTCTGTCACACTCATCGTACAAATGGTGTTTAGATAAAAAAATCACTTTTACATTCAATACATTTTTATTAAATGCTGCACTGGCCTGATTGATGAAGATAGGTGTACAGCTGTAAGTGTGCTGATCTCTATTTTAGTGTTTGTGTATGTGTGGGCATGCTGAAACAGGCTCATGTGAAGGGCCAAATCTGGTTTGACAAAGATTTTTTTATGTGTGGCATTTCAAAATTTTTACATTAATTTATATTTTCTGGTAACAAAAACTGAAGTAGGTTTGGCAAAGTGTCCAGATACAGAAAAACTCACTGACCCTCCTGCATCAACAAAACAAATACACACTCGCTCACTCGTAGACTTTAAGTTTATTTATCATGTTCAGATGAGAGGGGTCTAATCAATAGTTTTAATCTGGAGTTAAACGTATTGACTCGGTCCGCTGCCTGGCCACTCCCACACATTAACCCAGTCTATCAAGGCACAGACCTAACACATATTGTACAAACACACACAGCACCTCTCACCTGGGTGGGCTGGGGGTTAATACCCTGCCAAACACCAGCAACTCTATTTTTACAGATTTTACTAAATTACTTTGAGTAATGAAAGGGGTGCTGCAGGGCTCTGTCTTTGGTCCGTCACTGTCTCAGCTGACTAAGAATGGACTTACTCAAGAGGTCTTTGTATTTTTGTTTAGAAACAATATATCTAACTTTTTAGAAAGTTTTTGTTGTTGTTTTAGATTTGCTGTTTGCAAGTTTAAATTAGATTCTGAATCCTCATTTTCAATATGGACTTGCAGAAGTACTGTTAATGTGCTTTTTTGACATTGAAAGCCCCTGTCCTCATTCACTTCTGTAAAAAAAAAAAAATAAAAAAAAATTGCTGTAATTATAGATAAGAGTAGCCCTAGAATAACAGGAAGGTGAGTGGGGTGAGTACTGGCAGAATTCAAAATGATTGTATAGCGCCACCTAGTGGACATTCAAACCAACCACAACTCTGGTGGTGCAAGAGTCAACACATTGAGCGATTGCATGATGGTTAGATGTGTTTCATTTGAACTAAATCACTAAGGAACCAAATGAAATCATCTTGCCAGATACTGAAACAGCCATTTCACTCACCGTGAAACTGTCAACATCATTGAAATGACTGTCTACATAAACACAGACTTTGTCGAAGTCAGCCATCTCACATCTGGACTCTATGGTCCTATAAAAAAGGATAAAAACAATATAATTCTTGCATATATATAATATATATATATATATATATAAACAGAAACAATAAACACTGTAATTTGTTAACATTGTGTATGTTATCCGTGTAAATATCATGGTATATAAACATGGCAATCAGTGGTTTGCTATCAGATACTGACACTGTACAGTACCATGGCACTGCTACAGTACTTTTAATAAAGTTACTAGATTGTGGTCCAGAATTTGCAATATCCAACAAAAATCTTACAGGAAAAATTTCTTTGCGTGGCCCATGTTCCTCTTATAGTCCTTTCCACCAACTTCCTGAAAGTGCAGGGCGATGAAGCGCGGCGTATGCTTGTGCACTGTCTAAGGAGATATGATTTACATAAGGCAATTAATTATGTCCAGTGTGTTTATCCACTGTTGCACCTCTAAATTCATTAAAGGATCATATCCTGAGAATCATATAGGTACACTTATTTCAAATAAAAAACATACTGTAATTAGCAGAACTCAAATTCAGCATTTTCTTAAATTTGTTTCATTTCAAACTTCCACTTCCAATTTTTTGACATCAGAAGAATGAACATTTACAGTGATGTCAATGATACATTTTCTGTCTTCAGAAACTTGTGTATAGAAGGAAGCAAGACAGATAATATCACTCCTAACCATTAGAGTATCGTGGGTAGCTATCTGGTCAACACTGTGTTGTGCGCGTCAGTTTCATCTTAACAGTTTGCACCATGCACTTAACCATAGATTTTTCTTTCTTTTTTTTCACAGCTTAACAAAAAGTCTGTTATTTAGAAATGGATCAGCTCAAAAATAAGATCCATAAGCAAAATCACAAGCACAGACATCTCAAAGACACAGCACAAAACGCAGACATCTTAAAAACACAGGTCAAAAAATGACCCATTTAGAACATTTTGTCATTTAAAAAAAAAGCCTAAAGCTGCAGTAACTATAGTGATATTCCAGATAAATAAATAAAAATACATTTTCCACTGTTAACGGTGTAGCAATGAAACACAGAAGTCACTTTCAAACCAAGCAGCTTTCAATTGCCCAGTGCGGCAAATTCATGTGAACAACTTGAACATGAGCGTCAAAAGGGTTGCAAAAAGGTTTAAAACTGTTCATGGTTCACTTTGCTTTTTTCAGACAGTTCACTCACGCAAAAGAGTTTTTTCACACTGCAATAGTAACTAGAGGTGGATATGGACCTACAATCTATTGTAGAAAACAAAACTCTATCATGTTTTCCATATTGCTTTAAATGTCTTCTATTGACGAAGCAGTTATTTACTGTGTACACATTACATCTAGCAGGAAAATCATCAAATCTGTTATTCAGCTACCGTGTGTTCACAACATAACAACAGCAGATAACATAACATGGTTTTATGGTGCACAAAAGACAGGTTGTATAAATGAGACAAACACCTTTAGGTCTACAGTGTCCGTTTAGCAGAGTAAAGTTCACTCTGCAAAGGTGTGTGTGTGTGTGTTTAGAGCAGGTTTAAACAGATGGACAGCTCTGACAATGTCTGCGTGACCATTAGAACAGTAAAGAGCATGTTTAAAAACAGCTTTTCTACAAAGCTACATGGAGCATCATCAAATGTGTTTGTCTGAATGAAGAACAGACAGTAAAATGCATCAAACTCACCATGAAGAACTCTTGCAGCCAGTCTCCTTCAATATCACCCACCTGAGGACAACAACCAGAGTTCCCTGTTAGGCCACTTTTATAATACTAACAACACGGTCAGATTATCCTCCGCTGTCAGCTTTAAACTGCAGTGCGGATTAGATTTACTAGATAAAGGATTTCCGCAGCACATTCAGTAACTGAGTGCTTTCAATTGTGACATTACAGGCAATTTTGCAACTGAAGGTCTGCATCAAACCATTTAAAGGCATCATGGATATGTCCAATAATAACAAGTGCGTCCATCATGATTACTTCTATCTTGAAAGGATAAAAAGTTATCTAAACTAGATACTTTAGCCATATTGACAGCACACAGTATAATAATAGTTATACAGCACAGATTGCACACTAGAGGTGTGTTTTGCACTTTGCACATTTAGTTTATATTTCCCAGTTGAAATTTAAATAATAGTAAAACAATTAAACAGCTGTATATGTGATATTTATCATGAAGAGTCTAAACGTCATCATCCATGAGGTAAAAGTACAGTACATTCCTTCCACTTTTATACTGCTGACAAACTACACAAGATTAAAAAAATGATTTACACAGTATAGTGTCAAACATAAGTATATGCAGTCAACATATGCTGGTGACAGACCAGATGTCTAACTACATCCTTAAATGAGGCTATTGTGTGTTTGAAAAGATGAACAAACAAATGAAAGAAAAGAATGAACATAAAAAACTGAATGAATAATATATGAAACTGAAAGTAAAAAGCATTAAAAGCAAATGTGTGCATGTGTGTGGTGGATAGCACTGATCAAATTTATGAAAAATCATTATCTGAAGAAACACACTCACATCTGATACTTTAGATATTGTCAAAAAGTAAAACATGAAACATAAAATATTGAAGCCTGTTTTCACTGTGCTGAATAAAAAATAAAACAAGGTAATTGTGACTTTTTAGTCGTGACTCGCAATTCTGTCTCTCTCTTTTTCCTCAGAATTTGGCTTTATAACTCTTTAAGGCTTGATAAGTTTATATCTTACAATTCTGAGAAAAGAAGTCAGAATTGCCAGAAAGAAAAAAAAGTCAGAATCGTGAAATGATAAGTTGCAATAAACTTTTTTTCTTTTTTCTTTTTTTTCAGTGGCGGAAACAGACTTCCAAACATAAATCTTAAACATAAACCTAAAAACTATAAAACCTATATATATATATATATATATATATATATATATATATATATATATATATATATAAATTGCCCCAGATGAGTTGCTCAAACAAATAGATAATGTATTTAACAGAGCCAATAAATGTTTTTTCTATAAGATAAATTTAGAGCCCAGACTGACCAGACTGGGATGAAAACTGGACCAAACATTCTGCTGATAGTCAAAAATGTGATTAGAGTCTAGTTTGAGGGAGTATCCAGTGAATGGAGCAGTGCCTGTGTTTATTTGCATCTGAAGATCTGTGTCCTGCCGCTGCAGGTCATGCATTGCCGAAATGCCTTCCGTTTGAGTGAGTAGGCAAAAGGAATTAAGACTGACCCGACAAAACCAGCAAGCATAGCTCTAGAATGTGATATGGGTTCAGGAAAGAGCTTAGATATTTCAGTTATGAGGGTGGAGAATGGGAACTAGTTTCTATGATATGTTCTATGATGTGTGATATCTTTTACAGCTATTTCAAGCAGTCCCTTGGGAAAAGAAGTACACTTTAGAATACTTTTGCTTTAAAGTAATATACTGAAGTGTGAACTGAATGCAATTTTTTCAGACATGCATTTAACCTTATGTTGTATTATCGGCATTTAAATTTATATTAAATGCAGCTAAACTTGCTTTTTAAATGTAATTCTATTGTCTTTTAAATATGGTACTGCCGAATACTAACAAGCGTTTATGCTAAACTGTTTAATTACACATTTATAATAATGAACTTGCAATTTAGTACATTTAAAATAAATTAACTTAAATGTAATATTGAATAATACTGACTACAGTTAAAATAATAAAGTACTTTACATTAGTCAACAAATTAAAGTATGTGTACTTCTTTAAAGCATGAGAAAACATTCAAAATTTTTGAAAGTACACTTAAGTGTGTTAAAACGAACACTAGATTTTAGATTTTACTACACTACAAGTGCACATTTAATACTACTAAGCACACTTCTTTTTCACAAGGGTTCCAAACGGAATATGAACTTTTAACACATTTTTTGGTAAAAATCTATAAAACTCTATAACGTGTGAATTCATTTTGTCATTTTTGTTACTGTATTCATTATTGGTAGTTTAAAGTATCATAGCCAAATATTTAATAAATACATAAGAAGCTTTTATGACTAAAAATGGTCCAATTCTGTGTGAAACTGCAGATTCGTTAATAATGTCGGGCATAATTAATAAACATTATAACTATTCAAATGATAAGTATAGCATGTAGTAAAATAAAATAAACAGCCACAGAATGACTAAATGTTACACAACATATTCAAAGATATCTCTATCCACTTCCTAATAATGCTGGTTGCTACAAAACAGACCAGTTTTATCAGAGTCACAGATGTGTGCCTCTGTGGTCTGCTATAGTACAACCACAAGTGTGAAATTTACTTCACTCCTTCTGCAGCAAGGTAAAGGACAGAACCGTGATAAAGAGCAGACCACTGCCGGTCTGAAACACTGCTCTGCTTCTTTTGTCTTTGTGTCTCTTTCACGCTATAGCCACTTAAAAAGTGCAAACACTGACCACTCCCTTCACAGCCCATCAAGCAAGCGGTGAAACCAAGTCAAGGGAATTCGACTGCACGGCCGGTCAAAGAATCACAGGATCACATTGAATTTGACAGAAATGCATCTGATGCAATTTACAGTGTTACTTTGATCTTGTAAAGACCTTTTATGGACTGTCGCTCATATGCCGTCTATCTGTGTTCTTAGTTCCACTGAATTTGTAGGGTGGGGAGGCCAATGGAAACTTCCTTCATCTCATCTCTCAAGAGGATTTCCCAAATTTGCAATGCATCATTTCCTGTTGCCAGCTCCAGCCCGTGCTAACATTCCACTTAAAATAGCACACAAGAACTAAGTTCATTGACTTGGTGTGCTTTTAAAAGGCAGGTAAACACTGCAGTGTCTTACAGGGGACACTGTCACAGGGGACACGATATTTTTAACCAGCTCTGATGAAGTGCTGATAAAGAGTTCAACAGACATGCTTGCACCTGGGCATTCGGTTATAACTGCATGACTGTATGATTTGATCTAACACGCATGCAATGTCAAAAACAAGCAGTTTTGCCGAAACCCTCGAGGCATTACAAAAACGTTTTGACGGAAATGTCTTTGGCCTGAAACATACTTCCCTCAAGAATGCGAGAACAAAAGTGTTGCAATTCAAGTAAAAGCTGTCATAAATGTATTGACTATTACTTGTTTGGCAGGATTCTCATGATGAAAGAATAAGAAAATACAAGATAATTTATCCAAAGAAGCTATTTAAGTGCCCTAGCAAATTGCAGTCATACATTTGTATTTTCAACTTCATAGTTATGAGATCTAATATGCAGGCTATTTTTGTGTAAATAATAATATAATACATCAAAAGATGTTATACAAAATTCAAAATTAGAATTTATATTCCACATAAACAAAATGATGCTTATTTTTAGCAACATGAAGAGTTTTTATTTTGTACTGTGGCATTTTCATTCTACTGTACATCAAAAAAGTCATTATTTAAATATTTTGAAATATTAAATTACAAAATTACATTTAAGTATGCATCATTACAATATTTGCTGTACAAAAATGTAATATATACAAAAAAAAAAAAACAGTGTCCAAAAATGCACTTTCATTGCCATGAAACTGAAATTGTATGTATATAATTGTATATTGTAAAAATATATATATATATATATATATATATATATATATATATATATATATATATATATATATATATATATATATATTATTTTGACTTTGGGGCGAATCACCGGGCCTCAGTTGTTCACAGAAACCATTAGCACTGGGCTCATTATGCTTTTAGGAAATGCAGGCCAAGACATTTCAACATTTTCTGTGAGATACACCCCAAATGTTATCACCTCATTAAACATGATGAATCATAGCTAAACACTCTAAACTCGAGGATGTTTCAAAACTTGACAGCTCCTTCTTGTGGATAGGAAAAATGTAACCATTTTTGGAAGTCTGCTACAACATTTATACCGACCTATTCAAAAAAGAAGCGAGGAAGGGTTGAAGTCCTTTGGGAAAAGATATTCATCTGTTTACAGTCACAATGGACTGTGACATGTGCTTTTTCTCAGCCAAACATGACCGGAGGAAACTGGGTATGGGGCCAAATTTCCACTTGTAGCTTTGGTCCTCCATACACACAATGAAGCCAATGCTCTAACAAATACGACTAAACCACATCTCCGGAAAACCTGGCCTGAACATGCACAGTATGAGGGAAAATTAACTCCACAGCAAGATTTTAACTAGATTTTTATTTTCTGAATAAAATGTGAGTGGTCAAAAAAATAAATAAGTGGGGAAAGTGCTCTAGGGTGTTGTATGAGTTTTCCTTGCATTCAGACAATGCTTGTGCCCTCCTTCAGTGTAAACGTGTAGTATTTTTTAGTGTTTTATCATCCGGAAATGCAATCATTTAGAAATGTTGCACAATCCTTTACTCTGGTATCAAACATGCATTTAGCACAAGTAGCGGACAGACTACGCAAGTTAAAAAAAACTGATGAACAAACTGAGCTAAATCCTGTGTAAAAGTCTCAAACTGTTGTGTGAAATACTATTGAAAAAAAATATCAATCAGTCTACTGTGAATGGTTTTCCCAGTATATCACAGTCACCTGCTGCTAGCATTAAACTCATTGTTTTTCACCGAAATGTTCACTGTCCGTTTAAGTTAGTGGGCAGTTTTTATGTTTTAAAGGTATCACGGATCCCTAAAAGTCGACTCAGCATGTAGAAAGCAATTCGAAAGAGACTAGTATTAACTAACACTGACTAGTTTCATGAGAATCCACATTCCAATAGTAACTAGTCTACATATATGCACTCTAATGAAACAAGTCACTAGTACTTAATCATTACTTACACGAGAATAAAAAATAGTACATAATAAATAATAAAAAAAATAATGAAACAGAAAAAGCTACTAGTAAAAATACAAGATACTTAATTACAGTACATAGTATATATTTAGTCTTTATACATTTTTTATTTCAGGTTTAGTTTTAGTTATTTTAGTATCACAATTCAATTAGTTTTATTTTTATTTAAGTTAACTTACACTTTAAACTAAAACTGAGTAAACTTTTTACATATATTTTAGGTAAACATTGTTTTTGATGGTTTTATAGTAACAGTAATATTAGGCTACTATTCACAAGCACATGTGTATTTGTTTTTCTCCCAAGTATGCACTAACACTCTCTTATTGTCTCATTCTAGATGTCCATAACAAAAACGTTTTGGATAGCTTCAGTAACTAAAAACCCTGCTGCCAACATTAGACTACCATTCACAAGTAGGCTATATATGTTTTTCTCTTTAGTATAAACTAACATTATCCAGTCTTGTTTTAGATGCCAATATCTGCAGGACGTTTTTAGCAGCACCCTATATAGTGCAGCAGCAGCTCAGCTCCCCAGTTTCGCGGCAGCGCTTTGAAAAATCTCACAACTGTCTGTCAGTTTCCTGTTTTATTTGAATACACACTCAGGCCGGTGGCGCGGTGTGTGATAGGTCCTCAGTCCCGTGGGGAGGTGCTGTCAGAGAGCACATCGTGAAGGCAGTCGAGATCACTCTAGACTGGGGACTCGAGTGCGAGAAAGGCCCAGTGGAGCGAAGAGATCCTGAGGTGTGTTTCACTGCAGTGTGGAGGAACCGCACCTGGAGGTCCAGCTCTATCACTGATGAGAGAGGAGCGTCGGTGCCGCTCGCGCAGGACGCGTTCTTGCGTTCAAAAACAGCGAGACGCAGCGTAACGGGACGTAGATGCGTTTTAAAAGTTGAACTCCTTTTAACTTGCTACGAAACGCTGAAAAATCAACGGCGGCGTCAGTCTAGCGGGTGTTTGCATTAAAATAACACTAATGGGCTACTTAATAAAACAGCGCAGAATGACGCAAGAAGGCGTTCCTTGTGAACGGCGAATTACAATATAACAACGGATGAGTTATAAAATAATACAGGCTGAAATGTACGGACTGAAATAATTAAACGCGCTTTTCCGAGCGGTCAGCTATTCAGGAGCGTGTTTTGGCCTACTTTTATTCACGTAATGAGGTTTTAAGAACACATAAGAAACACAGGTAGCGTTCAGCAGCAGGTTAACTAACGCAAGACAACCGCGTTCAGTTGTGAAATAATGAAAGCCACAATAATTCGCTGCGTCAAAACATTTGCACTGCGCATATTTGAGCTGGAAAAGGATAAGGGATTTAAACAGAGGCGACTTACATTGTCAAACAGTGATCCAACGTTTGCAGTCACCAGCAAGACGTCCGTGTGCATCTCCATGATAAGAAGCGAGCTGGAGAAAAGTCTAATCTGACGAAGGAAATCCCACTCGCAGCTCTTTGGTGGAGGAATTACAAAATGCTTACAGATATGATTAGAAAAGTCTAGCTATCTCGCCCTGAAGACAGAGCCCACGAGAGCCACGCTCACATCTCCAGTGCTGCTGTCATGAGGAAGGAGCTCCTTCTCCTGTCTGCATGGTAATTGGACTAGGTTTCTAAGTTGAATTAAGCCAGCTTCGACGCATCTGTAGCTTCGGAGTTTCTGCCGTGCCAGACTGAACCAAACTTGTTGCGCTGTCAATGTTATATTCCACGCGAAGCTCCGCCCTGCACATGTTGTACTGGGAGCTACTGTACAAACGCGCAGCGTCAAAGTTTCCGTGTGTCACTCACATTGAAGCAACGCAAATGTATCTACACTCGGTGTGTGTGTGTACTATAATCATCAAAATTAAAAGAAATAAACATTTGAAATATATCAGTCTGTGTGTAATGAATGAATATAATATACAAGTTCCACTTTTTGAATGGAATTAGTGAAATAAATATACTTTTTGTTGATATTCTAATTATATGACCAGCACCTATATATATATATACACACACACTCACACGCAGTAAAATGCTTAAACATAGCAATTTAACTTAACGTAATTTTAATTTTTAACTTCATAATTTTTAAATATTATTTATTGTGCCATAAAGTTTTCATTATTTAATATTGTCTTTAAACCTAGTCTGTTTCCAGGTTTAAAAGATTTGTATTGTAGTTGTTTGTGCATCTGTAGAAAAAAAATGCATTGTAAATTTTAATGTCTAAGTTTCAAGAGAATATTAAATACAGTACTTTTTCAAGGGAAAAGTAATTACAGTAGCCTGATGAATTACTTGTGAATGTCTTACACCCAACGCTGTGAGCAAAATAGCTCCTGCTCTCAGTTTTCATTTCCATTTTAATTTATTTTATTGCCATTACATTAATATTACCAATGCATTTTTTTTTACCAGAATATGAACAATTGTTAAATAAATTTATATGCAGTATTCATAGTATCTTCTGTAATATTTTTTGTACCCTATCGTGGCATTTAATGAATAATCCCGCTGGCAATATTTGACAAAAACACAACCAAAAAGGCACAAATAATACATGAATGTAGTTTTGGTTCTGCTTTATATACACAGCATTCATATTTTAAAATTGTATTGACTTTATGTTACACGTTATTATGTCCTCTACAATGAATAAATACAACAAACAAAAACAAATTGCTGGGTCTCAGGTTAGTATTATTGTTTAATAACAATGCCATATACATTATTAATGGTATTTACAGTATCTCATCTAATATTTATTGCATCATGGGATTAAAAAAATCCCACCGGCAAGATTTTGTGAAACTAAAATAAAAACAAAAACGGATGAAAGAAGTTTGTTCTGCTTCCGTGCTGTCTCAGTACCTCAGATAGATGAACAGATCAGTTGATAATCAAGTTAGTTTGATAGATGTAGAGCTGGTAAAAGTAAGGTAATTGTTTAAACTGACGCACATGTTCACATGGCCAGTGTGCTCTGGCAGACACTTAATTGGGTTCAGTTCCTCCAAAACTGATCTGAAGATGTGGAACTGATATTCACAAGATCCAAACACAATGACTGATTATGGCTTTTTTTTTAAAGATCCCTAAATATCTAAATTGAATCCTAACTGGTGAAAATAGTGAGCATGCAGTTTGCTAGTGTACTCCGCATGCTGTGACCCATCCATCAGCTCTTTGGCTGCAGGCTTCAGTCATTGTATCCCCTCTTGCTCTAAAGGCTGTTACTTAAGAGCTGGCACTTTTCAAAGAAATGTCACCATGAAGGAAAATCTCTGTTTCTCAGGTCTGACTCCAGCCCAGCCATGGCAGGCTGAATAAATGTTTATAATTCATGTTAAGTGAAAGGACTCTGGCAGAACAACTTGTCCCAATGCCTCGGTTCTCCAGTCATACGTCAATGTGGAGTCTAATAACCATGTCGTTTTCCATTTGTTTTTACAGCCTGCTCCACCTCAGCAGGCCCAGGACAGGCTTTTGTGGGTGGGCCACATCTTTCCTGTGCCTGATGAGTCAGTTACTGTACCTTGGTGGGCCTCTATTATCACATGACCTGGGACAAGATGCTAAAAGGGTGTATTTGAAGTGTATCCTTCAAGAAAAAGCAAAGGATAATAGCAACAAAACTGTCATAAACTTGAGACAGTGAATGCTGTGTTGCAGTTCTTTTATTTACATATATGACATATTTATATAGTGGTACATATGACTGTATCGCATTGGAACATTTTTAACTAATATATCAGTCAGTGACGTATAGGTGGATGTGTTGGAAAGGTGCTGTTTCTGAGTGTGGCAGCAGTCAAATCACTGGTGACATTGTTATGACAGATAGACCCCCATCATGTCAAAATATACATCCAAATGCTCCCCACATAACCTTTCCGTGAACAGTTCTTAAAAGAACCTTTTGTGGAATGGAAATGTTTACTGGATGTTAAAGGTTCTTCATGGAACTATTGATTCCAATTAAGAACCTTTATTTTTAGTGTAGCAAAGAAAATGTGTTTCATAGACATCCTCCTGAGAGCCAGCATAAAGTGTTTTTTGCTTGTTTAGGATTTTGTAATGTTTTTCCAGTGACATGAAATGAAAGATCAACATGTTTATTGCATGTCTTTTATTGCTGACATCAGGACTCACTCACATTAAAATGAAGGCAAGAAGCAAGTTGCAAAAAAAAAAGTCAATGAAAGTTAATGAAATTTGACAAATGAAGTCATATTTCATATTAATTTTTATTACCCAATTCACCTGTAATGTATGAATTTCTATTTTTGACAACTTACAAAATCATGCATTAAAAATAATTAACATACACATACACAATTTATATTTAATGCAAGGACACTTTAAAATGTTGAAAATGATTAGAAGACATTTAAAAAAAAATGTTACAAAATATTTCTTTCAAATAAATGCTGTACTTTTGAACTTTCTCCTGGGAATTTTTTTAAAAGTGTATCATCATATTAGAATGATTTCTGAAGGATCATGAGACACTGAAGACTGGAGTAATGATGCTGAAAATTCAGCTTTGATCACAGAATAAATTAAAGTTTTTTACTGTAACTTTTGAACAATAGTGGACATTTTAAAATAAAACTACTGTACTACTGCTCCTTTTTTTTTTTTTTTTTTTTTTTTTTTATAGATGTTTGACCTAGAAATAATTTCAGTACAATATTTATTTTGCTGAAGTTGATGTTTTTGTGATATCAGACATTTTTAAAAACATTGAGAGGAATCTGTCATGGCCAGATCAGTTTTAACTAAGTCTTCAAGAGGACATATATAGACTTGACTGTAAATACATGCTATCTATAGATGAACTGCTGGATCCCAGGAGGATACTGAACTGATGATGAACTGCGAAAACACTGCAGAAAGAGCACAAAGTCAGTGAACTGGAATAAGTCCTACTTGATTAATGACTCCCTCCACAGGCTGATCTCCAGTTGAACCCCTTTATAAAGATGAGAACTACATCAGACCTTAAATGAAGGTCTAAGAAACTGTATATGATACATTGTGATCGTTGGCATGTTTATCCAGCCTCTCTCTCTGTTTCCACAGAGCCATTTATATGCACCCTGTAACTGGTTTAAAACTGTACAGAGTCATTCCCACGTTTTGAGCCCAGCAGCAGAACTGATTCACATGCTGGTTTGTAGTCGTGCTATTTCAGATCACAGCTGAGATCTAAACCTTAATTATATTCAGTCTGTTTATTACAGGCTGACTTGTCTTTAAAGTTGTAATTAGTGAAGTACTGCACTGCTTGTGGCCAATTTAATTTCAATTTTTAAGCATGTAGATGAAGTCTAATCATTTTTAAATACATACTTTCTTAAATCAAAAACCATTGGGGGAGCTCCATCATCCAGTACATGCCTCCTTGAGCTGATGACCTGTAAAAGATGCTGCTCTGACACTACACTAATGAATGATTAATGAATGAGAAAAACTAACCATCCAAGTTGGTGCAAGTTGACTGTACACACCCATTTAAGGGTTTATATTAAAGGGATAGTTCACCAAAAAAATGAAAATGTTGTCATTAATTACCCACCATTCAGAACACAAATAAAGGTATTTTTGATGAAATCCGAGAGCTTTCTGACCCTGTGTAGTCAGCTTTGCAACTACCACAGTCGAGGCCCAGAAAGGTAGTAAGGACATCGATAAAATAGTCCATGTGACATCAGTGGTTCAACTGTAATTTTATGAAGCTACGAGAATACTTTTTTGTGCAAAAACAATGTTATTTTGTTATATAATCTTTGTTTGGTTATTTTTGTACTCTTTGCACACAAAAAGTATTCTCATAGCTTCATAAAATTATGGTTGAACCACTGATGTCATGTGGTAGTTGCTGTCTATGGAGGGCCAGAAGGCTCTTAGATTCATCAAAAATATCATAATTTGTGTTCTGAAGATGAACAAAGGTCTGACACCATGTCATAACTACACGCGACACGGCACAGCGACACACAATAAAAGGTCTCTTTTCCATGTAAATGTGAATTTTTTTCCTAACTAGCCGCGATGGTGGAACGCGAAATTTCTATTTTAGAAACGGTTTCTATTTCCGCGACGTCACAGACAGAGCAAGAACATACAAACTATATGAAAGTAGTTAACTCTCAGGTTATTATGTACTTTATTCAAAGTTAAACGTGTCTAATGTGAGTTTGAATATCATATTGTGTGGCCTTATAGCCATACTGAAAACAACAACAGTTTACCTCAGATCTTGAAAATAAATTAAAGCAAAGATGTACGCTAAAACAATGCAAACCAACAAGCGCGTTCCATAAAAATGGTATCAGTCACTCAGTATGTACATTTAATAATGGTAAAAAGGTTTAATATTTATAAATTACATTATAAACTTATCCATTTCATTGAGCTTCCGGAGAGCACTTCCAGACGGAGCCCTCCCACGCCTGCTTCTGATTGGCTGATATTTGATTGATTCTGTCACGTCTGGTCTGGACACCCAAAGTGCTTGTCATTGGAATCTTGTCGTGTCGTGTGTAATTAGGACACAGTGTTACGGGTTTGGAACGACATGAGAGTTTAATTAATAATTAATGACAGTTTTCATTTTTGGGTGAACTATCCCTTTAAGAATTACAAAGCTTGAGTGTTATTGCAAATCAAGTCCCATCCAATCTAAACTAACCTTACATTTGAAGTCAAAAAGCTAATGTTGTTGGCTTAACAAACATCTTGTTTGTCAGTGGTTGTAACCAAACATAGTCTTGAAATGAAAGACCCTTGGTACACTTGGGCTGCATCTGTAATCGCATACTTTCTTTACTATATAGTAGGTGAAAAACAGTTTGAGTAGAACATCACAGTATTTATAAATTGTAGGCGAAAAGTATCCAGATAATGCCATGGGAGGGGATTTGTGAACAATAGTAAGGCAACATGACATATGTAGTACATCTGGATTTCCTTCATACCACACACATTCATACTATATAAAACACATTTTAGCAGTTACAAGTTCATTACTTATTCAACACCTATTCAGAGAGTATGCGATTTCAGACACAGAATTTCTGTTTACCGAGCATGCTGTGAAAATACAATGTTTTGATTCTGCTTCATCGTGAGCCCTTTAGGGTTTTAGTTTTAGAGATAGTTGCATACAGTGTTTCCTGCACTGATATTCAGGACATTGTGACATTAATGCTTTATTTGCAATGACATGACATTTTTTAGTTTGAGGTCTGACACACAGTTTAAGACTAATGGCTCTGTGTAAAAAAAATTCAGAGCGATAAACATTTTAATTCATGCAATTTACATTTTACATGTAAAACATGGCACCTACTATCAGAGAGTGAATTTTCATGCTCATTCGGCCTGTTTGCATTGGTCTGAAGAAACAAAATCATCAGACAACTTATTGGATCATATTATCCTTGACCTCAAAATGAGTTTTTGAAAAGTTTTTGAAAATGAGAATTTTAGAGTTTGTTGTGATTTTATTTTAAAATAATAATAAAATGTTACTGATATGCTGAAAAAAATGTGTTACTGTTTAACAAGTTTTAGGTTGGTTAATCAAAAAAAAATTAAAAATCCTAGGAAACACTGGTTGCATATATACAGTACATGCTGCATAGTGTTGTTTGAACATCACAAGTAATAGTTTTAATTTAAATGTGTGCAGTACCTGAACAACACTTTCATAGAGTTCTCAATTGGCCATCACTTGGCCAATATCATTAAGACTCTTATGATTTGACTCCCAGATGGAAATGGAAAAGAATCTTTCAAAAAAACAAAAACTAATATATATCAAATTCTTCTCAAACCCTTCACACAGGTTTGATTGTTTATCCATTTTGAAAAGTTAATGCAGATTATTCATCTGCAAAGGTCAGGAAAAACTCGATGTCCTCAAAATAAACTGCAAGATTTTCATGCATATTTCTGCTGTTTTCTCCTGTTAAAATCCAGGATTAAAGTGATTCACGCAGCAGAAGTAGAGCAGAGAGCTGGAAATGCTTTCGGACACCTACGTGTTGCCTGATGAGGCGTTTCCATCAACCATACATGGCCATCAAATTTAATAGTTTACTGCGTCCTAATGACACGTTAAGAGCAAATGATAATAAAAGAAAAAGAAACCATAACAAATTAAAAAAAGAACAAAAAGGAGAAAAACCATTAAACTGCGGTATTGCGTCCTTATGACTCCTCATGGGTAACTTACACTACAGACCGAATCACGCTACATTGACTTCGGTCAGTGCATCAAAACACGTCTCATGGTGTTCTAATCACGATCTGACCAAACACTGGACACGCTTTGGTCCTTTCAAAAAGATGAGCAATTAAACAAGGACAGTTCTTTCTATGTGATGAAAAACAAAACAAAGTTGTCCAGATGTCAGAACCGTATCTTGGCCTCCAGGTCCTCACCTGATTCAGTCTTCCTCTTCTCAAGAACGACTGCGGTCCTCTTGTGTTCCAACCAAAATCTTGCTGTAGAGTTTTTGTTGCTCCTCTTTGAAAGTGTCTTTCACTTTTCCTCGTTTCAACCCACCGTCCCTGAAAAAAAAACACAAATCCAGTTTCTTTTACCAAAAGAAAAGCCATTTACCTACTGAGAAAACCAGCTTTGATATGCCTAAGCTGGTTTACTGGTCTCCCAGTCTGGTCAAAACCATGTGGGCTGGTTTTAGAGGGGTTTTGGGCAGTTGCCAGCTAGCCAGGCTGGGAGATCAGCTTAAACCAGACATTTTCTGGTTGTTTTCTGGTACAGTTGTCACTTATCTCTCAATCTACAGCTTATTTTAGTGTTTTTATTACTTTTCATTGGCCTCAACATTAGTGTTTACACTGTAAAAAAAAAAAAAAAAAAAAAGAGCATAATTTTAAATGGCAAAAGACTTGAAAATTGCTATGGTAAAAATCTGTTAATTGGTTAACATGAAACTATCTTACTCTACACAGTGAAAAACTGTAATAAATCTAATGGGACATTTGACAGTATTTTACTGTAAAATTAACAGCTTTTGGATGTAAAAAAGAACAAGCAATGCTATAACCCACCCAAAATTCCCTGTTTATGTTTTTTTACTGAAATTACTGTTTTTACTTATCAGTATACATGAGTAATGTTATGTGTGTTACCATAATGGTGTTTTGTATTTGTATAAACGACACTGTGCACCTTCTATATATCAGTATTTACTTCAGCTTGTGAAAAAGCTACTTGTGATGAGCTTTGACACATTGTATGGCTTTCTCTATACCACCAGTGTTTTATGGTGGTTATAAATGTATTATAAAGGTAGAAAACAGATTTCAGCACAGCTTAGTAAATTAACTCTTTCCCTGCCAGCTTTTTTCCCAGCCACCACGAGCATTTTTGATCATTGTCATAATTTTAATTCCCCCATAATATTTTGTTGTATAATTAAAAAAAAAAAAAATTTATTCTACGTTCATGCACTCTTTTTTTATTAACAATTGAATATGGGTAAGTTTCATGAAAAAAGCATCATTTTGAACAAAAAGCTGAAAAAAAAAAATATTTTGAAAAAAAAAAAAAAAAAAAAGGCTATGTCCGGATCAGATTCAGAACGATGATCAAAACATAGATGGAATAGATCGCTTCCATCAACACATCCAAAGCTTGCACGGTCCTAAACCACTTCCTGGAATTTCATTTCATTCGGTATTGTTTGCCAGTTTTTGATATATATGCTGTTTAATGTTTGATGATCTTGTTATTTTACACATGCATCTGCTTACAAATACTTTTCTCTGCTTCTTCTTCGCCTTGTTTTAATCCAGACATTCAGCAGTCTTTCAGAAGGTGCGTAATAGCACCTCCTACCGAAAGCCAGAAAATTACGTCAATGGCGGGGAAAGAGTTAACATTATATCATCATATGAAATGGGTGTTTTTTGTTGTTTTTGTTGTTGTTTTTTTTACTGTAAATCTAAATTCAGTACATAAAACCTAAAATTTTGCTACCATATTTTTTAAGGAAAAGCTCTGGCAACCACAGCTGCCCTTTTTTACCATAAATTTTACAGATCCCCCTTTTTTTTTTTTTATACAGTAGTACAAGCACAGCCGCTGAGTCGGATATGACAGCTGACTTACCACAGCAGGTCCACCAGACCACCCTGTCTGGCAATGGCTGCCTTTACTCTGTTAGCAAACTGCACTGCATCCTCACCTTCCTGCGAGGAGACGAAACAGACCTTGACAAAAAACCTTGACCTTTGGTTTAAAAATTTATTAGGTGTCTACAATTCATTTTTATACTTATTTTCAGCATTTTCAGTTAACAGCATGTTCATTTCTAACTGAAGAAACAGCTTTTATTTTTCTGAAATAGTAAAACAAACTAAAAATACATAAAGGAAAGACTTCCAACATTATTCCATTGATTTTCCAGACAACTTTTGTAACTTTCAAGGTGGGCCGGATCACACCAGCACAATAATTTACCTATGGTGACCATTTCGGGGGTTTTTTGGGATGGAAGTCTTTTACATGAGTTAAAAACAATGCTCTATTTGTTTATTTGCATGCCCACATGCAAACACAGATGTCCATTTCCAATCTGTGGTGGGTGGACAAAACTCCAAATCCACACGGGCTCATTTGTGCTTGATTTGTGTATTAAATGCACCAATGCAAAAATGGGAAGGGCAGTGCAACTCATACCACAGATTTAACTTCATTTACAGAGGATGCATGTGTTTGAGTCTTACCTGACGGCTCATCGGAGGCAGGTACCACACGCTGCAGACAATGGCCCAGCTACTCATCATCCTGAGCAGATAATTCACCATCCCAAACTTACTGCTGTTCCAGAAGGCATCCCCAAACCGAGGGTCATACTAGAAAAACACAAAGAGATGCAAATGAAATACAATACAACCATCACCACAATGCTGACAAAAAACAAGGTCATTTTTTTTTTCTTTCTCCAAAATCATTATTTTTCTTCCAGTTAACACACCCAAATATTCTTAAAACGAGAAAACATATTGTAATAAGTAAAACATGTTTTCAGATAACATTACTTGAATTAAGTTTATATGGTTTATATTTTTTTATTTGTCTAAATGTTTAAGTTATATATAAAACTTTTAAAACTCTAGAAGTAGACCAAAAAACAACAAAAAATATATTGCATTAAAAAGCATGTAATGTATTTCAAATGTAGGTCCAATTTTTTTCTTTAAGCACATTTTTTTGCAAGCTAATACAAAACAAAAATAATGCCAGATCTTTTTACTGTATATCTATATCTTATAGTATCTTATAATATAATAATATATTTTACTATTTATCTTCTCAAGGAATCTTGTTTTAAGGATGTTTAGATGTTACTGCTGACAAATGCTGATTGGGACATTAACATCCAAATCATCAGCCCTTCATCATTTTTCTTACCATAACTTAAGAGCTGATAAAGTAAGAGATGTACTTCAACCTTTGAAAGCAGCTTTACAGCTCAGAACAAGAGTGAAACCATACAGCCTACCAGCTTCAGTGTTAAAGGGGTCATGAACTGAGAAACCAAAATTCCCTTGCTATTTTGATATACAATAACAATCCAGCACTCCCTCGCTGTTTTTGATATAAGAGGTCATTTTACCATGAAAAAAAAAACATCCTGTAAGTTTCAGAACTCAAAACTTTCCTGTTAGTCTGAAAACAGCTTATATTTAAAGGCAGTCTGCCAAAACAACAGCTTGTGGAATGTGACACTCTATGATGTATTAATGTGGATAAACACCGCCTCTGCAGAAGATCAATGTCTGCTTCCACATCACTGTCTATTTAGCCCCGCCCACCAATTCACACACATAGTGTAAGTTAGAGCCCTGCCTGACAGGCCCCGAGTTTTTTATGCCCCTAGGGCTGGGCTTCGGGCCAATTTTCACATCATAGTTTAGCCTCGGGCTTGGGCCTGTTATAGGCCTCTACGTTTTTTTAATATTTTATACATCCATCAATTAGTGATGGAAAAAAAATTGCCGCACTGGTGGAAACAACACGAGACCGTGCTGCCGCGTCTGTCAAGAGCGGTTCAACGGTGTTTAGTGTCCAGCAGCAGCATGTATGGTGCGTGCCATCAGTGCAGCTCGTTCTGCGTTCAAATGCATGCAATAGGCTTAAGCTTGCCGCAAGGCCCCAGCAAAAGTAATTACCATGTATATGTCAGGGGGAAATAGCCTAGTAAGGAAATATTTGAATTCTTTACTAATAAACCAGTGTTTTCTGAGTCAGTGTTGCAAGGATGAAGTTGCTGATCCTGACTCGCCATCTCATCAGACGCGCCGTTAGAGAGAAGTGCATCTTTACAGATTATGATTATGACGATAATTAAAGAGTATTTGTTTTTGATTGTTCGATTTATCTCGTTAATTTAAAGCTTTCTATAGATATATAAGACCAAGACGGCAGAAAGCGCATCATGTTTGTTTTCTCTATTTTATTAAATCACAATGTTTTGTTGACAGTGTGAGTGCACACAAATTAATATAGACCCTTTACAGTTCCGAATGATGTATTACTCTTACCTTTATGAGCAAAAATGACGGCATATTTTAAGTTGATTCCACTGAAAAAAATGCAAGTGATCGCACTGGCGCCTCCATGTCCTGCAAAGCATGCTTTAGCTTGCACTCTCCACAAAAACTATTGGATATAGCACGCATTTATCTAGGTTTAAAGTTTAAACATTGTTACTGTTTCATATCTATAGATTTTATTTTAGGTAAGTCGTGAGGATTTGAGAAGGCAAATTTTATCAAACAGACTATGATCAACTCACTGTCTGCCGCGGGCCGCTTGATCGTAATAATAATGATGGCTCTGAATACAACAAGATGCACTGCAGTGCCAAGTTGTGGAAAAACAGAGTTTGTGTTTCCTTCCTTCTGACCCCAACGTTAGGAATGAGTAAACTTTATTTTTAATGAAGACCCAGACCACGTCAGTAAGAACTTAGTCCTTTGTTCACTTCAATTTACCGCAGATTCATTTACAAACAATTTGACGCAGAATTTTCCGAAAGATTGAAACTAAAAGACGATGCTGTGCTGACTATATTGGATCCGACAGTAATGTCGCAACACACAAGTGTAAGTAACTGCTTTTATTACATGATCACTATTACTTTGTCTCACTTTGTCTAATAACAATAAGAATGTCCGCCGACAAAGATAACAGTGTGCGAACAGTTTTGTGTTAAACCACTCTCCCTTGTGGAAACTTAAAGGAAGTGTATGTCTCAAGATCATTCTGCTATCATATGTAATTTCAAACTTAGCAAGGCAGAGACAACATTCTGTGATCAAATATAATCAACTTGTTAACACGCTCCACAGCACCACCCAGTCCATTTAGTGTTTTTACTTTTTAAATAATTATAGAGAGACCGTTTGAATGTTCGACTATTTGAGAGCAGAACAAAAGAATAAAAAGGCAGTTCCCCTTTAAAAAATACAATTATTAATATACTAATACTATTGCTAATACAAAACAGTCCCTTAGTTTGAAATAATCAGTATGTCCAGTAAGTTTTGAGTGTAAAAAGCATGTTTCAGAGGGTATTTGCACATGTAAATGATCAGCGCAAGAAAAAAATAAGCTCTTTAAGTACTCAAAAGAAGACACTGTGGTCTTAGTAGTAGTATTTCTACACTTTGAGAGACTTGATGCCAGGGTGTTGTGGGTGGTTTTAAGCATGTTGCTATGCTGTTCTGGGATATCTAAAAGTCAAAAGAGACCACCCCCAAGTCCCAAGAGATGGCACAGGTCTCTCCATCTATGGGATTTTTTTGTTTTCGATTTTTATTTCATCCACCAGTATTAACTCAATCCAGAGAAAAGCAATAGCACACATCAACTCAACATATCTCACAGTTTTAAAGTGTGGTCCAAAAATCTGAGACCACATTAAAAATCTGGGATTTTTTTCTCTCATTTAAACTTGGGAAAAACATTTTAGTATTTTGAAAACTGTAAAACAAAGAAATTTGACCAAAAAAAAAAAATCCAAAATATTTCTTCATTATTTTAATATTTTGTGTAGAAGTAAGTTTATGCAATATTTTTAGGTCATATCCAATAAACAGATCCAACATGATCATCAGGACTGACACAAAAGCTCATTCAGCTTGAAAGCTGCAAAAGAGGGCAAACAAATGATTATGCTGATAATGTAATTTTTTTTTTAAAAAAAGCAGTGTTTTCATTAGTGGTCTCAGACTACAATGTTTATCATTTTGGTATCATTTATGATCATAGCATGAGCATTACAAGCCAAGTTGTGCGCCAATAATTCATACATATGTTCAAGGTTTGTTCACATCCCTCACGTAGAGTATTGATTAGAGAAGTGAGATTTCTGACCTTTATGGCGACGGGGTAGACAGTTGAGCCAATTTCAAAGCTTCCTTTCTTGAACATCATGACTGATGTATTATTAATGCAGGTCCCTGAAGACAAATTATATGATACACACATGAAACAAACATAATACCATATTAACAACCAGTTCACAACACCTGTTCCATGTTAGTTACTATAACTTTATATTAGGGCTGTCAAATGATTAATCACGATTAATCACATCCAAAATAAAAGTTTTGTTTACATAATATATGTATGTGTACAGGGTATATTTATTATGTATATATAAATACACACACATAAATTATATATTTAGAAAATATTTACATGTATATACATTTATATATTTATATTCTTATATTTTATATTATATATAAATATATTTAATATATAAACATAACATATTCTTCTTAAATATATACATGCATGTGTGTGTATTTATATATACATAATAAATATACACAGTATACACACATATATTATGTAAACAAAACTTTTATTTTGGATGTGATTAATCGTGATTAATCATTTGACAGCCCTACTTTATATACGTGTAGAAATTAGTGGAGAAACTGTAAAAGGTCAAAGCAAGCAAGCTTTTCAATTACATTATTTCTCTGCCTGTGATCAACAGCTGTGATTAGCTCACTTTGTAAGAAAAAAAAAAATTAAACACTGATTTTGAATTATGGATGTTCTTTATTTGTTTTCTGCTGTCTAAAGTTATAATGCCTTTAAATTTAAAAATAAATACACCACCATTTAAAAGTTTGGGGTCAGTAGGTAAAAAAATAAAAAATAAATAAATAATCATGGCTTCCACAAATATATTAAGCAGTACAACTGTTCTCGAAATTGATAATAATAAAGGATCTGAAGACAAGACACTGAAGACTGGAGTATTGGCTGCTGATGCTATTTTCAAATAATAATAATAAAAAAAAAACTGTTATTGTAAATTGTAATTATATTTCACAGCATTACTGATTTTACTGTGCAGCCTTGATGTACATAAGATACAGCTTTCAAAAACATTAAAAATCTTACTGGCCCCAAACATTGTAATGGTAGTGGATGAAGGAAAGGAGATGAAGGAGGTCTCTTCTAGTCTCTCTTTCATATTAATAATAATTTCTGAGAATGAGTTCAGCCCACCTTCGGGGAATATGAGGATGGGCAGTTTGCTTTTGTCTTTTACGTGATCGCTCAACCTGAAATAAAATTCATTTAATTAATGACAATAATACATATGAGCGTCATAAAAAACACAATTCAGCAAGATATTTGAACTAACAATGTTCCAATCCAGCACTTCTGTTCAAAAACCAAAGAAATAAGATAAGCTGTGATGTTGCGTCACCTTTTAGCCACTAGATGGCGATCTTTGACTTCTGAGCGCTCGAACCAAATGTGTGGACAAGCTTTCACCATAGACTTCTGAATGAGCCCCATCAGGCCCCCATGGATCTGACCCACCTGTAACACACACATGCAATTAACCCTTTCAGTGCTTCTTTCTCACACACACCAACTACAGCTCCAGTCAAGACACACACACACTTACCATTGCATAGCATCCGTCACTGGCCAGTATAATGATGTCAATGGGTGACGTGTGGTTGGCGACACAGATGCCTCCATTCTTGGGTTTATTTTCACTGTCCCAGACAAAGACAGAGAGAAGATTGTGAGCGGAGAGTGTAAACAGTGGCAGGAGAAGCAGAGCAACGTGAGTTAGAAAGAGTTTGTGCTGACATCCAACAGTTTAGTCTTGTCTTCTTCGTGCTATTTTGTTGTCAACAAAACCCTGAATGTCCCTGTGAAAGAAACCAGTTTGACTGGTCAAGGGAGAGGTCCTGAGAGAAAGAGTTTTCTTCTTTTCTTTATTCTTATCATATTTTGGGAGGTAGATAGAGAGAGAATGCACAGGAGGACAGTGACCTGAACTACCACACGATAACATTAAGCCGACGCAGGAATGATAAGCTGAGATAATGACAAAGATGGCACTGGAGGAGTTCAAAATCAGCTGGAGATGGTTAATCTGACCTGAAGCTGAAAAACCAAGCTGCTGTTAACTCGCTGTTACCTGTTGGGTGTTATGACGTCTGACGCCACTCTCTCTATCAGATAACATTAGAATCTAAAAGTGCCTGACGCACCATTGATAGACTTAAAGGGATAGTTCACCCAAAAATGAAAGTTCTGTCATTAATTACTCACCCTCTTGTCGTAAGACCTTTATTCATCTTCAAATTAAGATATTTTTGATGAAATCCGAGAGTTCTCTGACCCTCCATAGACAGCAAGGATCCTAACACGATCAAGGCTCAGAAACACAGCAAGGACATCGTTAAAATAATCCATGTGACATCAGTGGTTCAACTGTAATTTTACGAAGCTACAATATACTTTTTGTGTGAAAGAATTAGTCTCCTCCATGTCACCCTATAGCTCCATTTTTGAGAGTATCAAATATGTAAACAACATATGCAACGTATGTACGCGGATCAAAGCGTAAACAGCGCATCCGCGTACGGTCCTGCTGCTACAGAACAGCATACAATGTTTATATATGTGATACTCTCCAAAATGGAGCTTATAAGGTGACGAGGAGGAGACGAATAGTTGAATAAAGTCATTATTTTTGTTTTCTTTGTGCACAAAAAGTATTTGTAGCTTCGTAAAATTACGGTTGAACCACTGATGTCACATAGAATATTTTAACAATGTCATTGCTACAATTCTGAACATTGATTGTGGTAAGACCCTTGCTGTCTATGCACGGTCAGAAAGCTCTTGGATTGCATCAAAAATATCTTAATTTGTGTTCCGATGATGAACTAATGTCTTATGGGTTTGGAACAACATGAGGGTGAGTAATTAATAACAGAATGTTTATTTTTGGGTGAACTATACCTTTAATATTCTCAGTCACCGTCTGTCTTTCACTGTAACTGCATTGAAGAGAGTGACTAGTACATTCTTCAAAATGCTTTCTTGAGTTTGTGAGCATGTAATTTTGAATGCATGATTTAAGTGTTGAATATGCATGATTGTGATGGTGTGAGATTGTAAGCATGAGTGATTGTTAGTGTGAATGTTAGAATGTGCATTAGTTTGTGTAATTGAGATTGTGTGTGTATGTGACTGACTGATTGTTAGAGTCTGATTGTGGAAGTGACTGTGAGCATGTGATTGTGTGCATGTGTGCGATTCTGAACGTATATGTGTGTGTTCCTGTGACTGTGAGCTACTGATTGTGAGAGTATGTGTGTGATTGTATGTGTGTACGTGAGAGTGATTGTGAGCTTGTGAATGTGTGTGTGATGTTTGTTGATTGTTAAAGTCTGATTGTGAGTGTGTATGTGAATGCTTGTCTGATTGTGATAGTATGCTTGTGATTGTGCATGTATGTGAATGGTTGATTGTGAGAGTATTTGGGTGATCGTGTGCATGAAAGTGATTATGAGTGTCTGATTGTGAGAGTGATTGTGAGCATGCTAGTGTTTGATTGTGATTATTCTAATTGAGTATTTATATGTGTGACTGTGCATGCATGTGGACGCTAATGTGAGTGTGAGCATCTGATTGTGAGAGCTTGTATGCGTGATTGTGAATGTGCGATTTCAGATTGCACAATGAGCCAAAATGTTTGGAAATTTCCAGTGAGTGTGCGTGTATTCTTCCACACATTTGTGACGCTTCTTACCTGTGATGGTATGTGATGATAGCAGTCAGCGCTCTCACACAGATACGGTAACACATCAGGTGCACTTTCTCACTGAGAAAATTTTTCACCCTGCAAACACACACAGCGACACGTTAACATCCATTAATGGCTTCACAGATATGTTGGTCCAGCACTAGTTTAAGAAAGCAAAACAACAAGAAAAAAAATCATATATTTATATTTATATATATTTATATATATATATATATATATATATATATATATATATATATATATATATATATATATATATATATATATATATATATATATATATATATATATATATATATATATATATATATATATATCTACACACACATATATATATATATATATATTTATTTATTTATTAAATCAAGACTCTTACCTCCCATTGGGCAGAAAACCAATCATGGTGGTGAAGACGACCAATAGGCTCACTCCTGTGATTGCTAATGTTAACCTGATGAACCAAAAACAAGGCATTTCAGCTCAAACACTGGAACAATCTTTACAAAATTTGCCCTTTAAAACTATTTTAAATCTAAAAGTACACAGTAAGTTTTGTTAGCATTTTTCTGGATTTGTGAAACCTACTCTATGTAGAATATTCAGAGTATTCATCTCATATAAATGTTTATCATTTAATATTTCATCATGCTATTTCAAATATTTTATTTTTTTAGTCAGCAATAAATTAAGCACACCTTCTTTACTTTTGAGTCTTTGACTGGAGATACAAAGATAGAACTGGATATTAATGAAATGAAATAGAGAGAGTGTAATGTGTCACAGGCCAAATATAAACCTACATAGCTATATGATCACCACAGCTCCAAGAGCACGCACTCCCCACCGCACCACAGCTCTGACCCAATGTATGCTGCTGAAAAATGTAAGCAGTGACACTGGGCATTTAGGTTTCTGTCCATGATTCAATTAATCCCACAATACCCAGGTGAGAACATCAGAGCTCAGCTATCAGGCGCTCTTCCTCATCTCAAATGTGCACATGGGATGGTGAGGAGTTTCTATTAAAGAATGTGGGTTAAGGCCACGGCCCTGACTGACATTAATCCTACACAAGCTCCATATGGCCCTGAGGGGGTGTCAGAATTAGCCTGTATTTTAAGACGCTAAATTCAGACTGTGCCAGAACAGAGCAAGTGTCTCAGGGTGGACCAGTTAGAATGATGTCAAATTATAATGTCAGCCAATCAAAAATAAGAGTTATTATTTATTTAACACTCCAATTAGCAGTTGAATGTTACAAGAGCTGTTTTTTTCTGCTCTGTCATATGACATACAGGGGTCACTGTAAGTATTATAAGGGGTGAGTATTTAATGTACAAACGTACCCAACAATGAACCATGTACTGTATCTACGCTGGATTGTTTTATCACAGACATGTAAATGAGAGCAACAGCAGTTATATCTGCTCCTTTCTTCATGAAGCAACGGTTTCTCATTTGAATACTCTGTGCTATGTCCCCAATAAAAAAAAAAAACACCTAGATCATAAAACCAGTCATAACTAGCACGGGTATATTTTTAGCAATAGCCAAAAATACATTGCATGGGTGAAAATTATCAGTCAATATTACAAAAATAATACAATATTTTTCTTTTATGCCAAAAATCAAGTAAAGATCATGTTCCATTAAGATATTTTGTAAATTTCTTACCGTAAATATAACAAAACATAATTTTTGATTAGTAATAAGCATTGCTAAGAAATTTTTTTTTAGAAATTTTTAGGAGGTTTTTTTATTATTTAGATTATTTTGCACCCTCAGATTCCAGATTTTCAAATAGTTGTATCTCCGCCAAATATTGCCCTATCCTAACAAACCATACATCAATTTGTTACATATCGTTGTGTTACTTTGTATGCCTTACTTCAATTCTACTTTGATTACAAATGCACTACCATGGTACATGTCAAAAAAACCTGTGGTAGTACCACAGTACATTTTAGCACTTGTTAGTTGTTAGCAGTGGCCTCATTTCTCCTTTTCTTTTTCATTTTAGCGTTCTTCTCTTGTAATCTTCCACATCCATCACCACCACTGCTCATTACGTCCTAAACTGCCATTCGGTAGAGGGCACCATTGACTGAGAGCCAAAACACTGACCTAAAATCACCCGATTTGAAGCGTATCGGTCACACAGAATCAGTTTTTATGTTGTGTGTATGTAAACTAATTGTTACTTCAGAAGTTATCTACAATGTTTATGTCCGTTCGGGGAGGATAAGGCATATATTGAAATCGTTTAGGTTGGCACGGTGTCTCTCCCAACACAGGTAACATTCAACACAAAATATATTTCTTTATGTACGTAATTACGAAATAAATATTAAACAAACATATATCTGGTATAAGTATCAGAAATTGATTTGAATATACAATAAATATTACAATACAAACCTCTGTTACTATATTGCTCTATGTTGTATTGAAATTCAAAGCTTACCATGCATTATCTTGGAAATAAATCTTCACATCTTTAAGTCTGCACCATATGTAATCAGCATTAATTCTCTGAATGCGTGTATTTTTATGTCCTGATGAAGCAACATCTATTTCAAGACTCTTCAAGATCGCGCAAATTCTATGTCATTTTACTACCATTTCAGTTTGCATGGAAGTGTTGTTATGTATATTTAATAAATTATTAATTTAACCATTATTTAATCATTAACTGCTTCAAAGTGCATGCTGATAACAAAATCATTGTTTAAAAATTTGCAGTTAGCCTACTGTACGAATAAAAACAATAAAACAACAATTACACAAACAGCTAATTTACAAGATAATTAACATATACAATGCATAAATCTTTATTCAGTTTTCATAAGCACTTTGTCATTTGAAATGCATATGTTGAGGATCTTGTCCATCTGATGTTAATCACGTTCATCTGATGTACGGTACTGTAATAAATACGATACGTAACTTTTTATACGGCGAGGAAATGCCCGACATTAAACAAATAACCATTTGCATGGATTCTTCAGATATAAAAACACTGACTCATTAGGTGATGTTTAGTCATTAAAATTAAACAATTTCCTATTCATTCAAAAGAATGTATGGGAATGCCAATATGGCGGCTTTACTTTTATGCCGTCATGAGCAATCCAGTTCTCTATTACAGATCAGTGGTTACCACCCAAAATAAGAGATTTAAAAAAAAAAATGTTTTGGTATCAGTTGATATTGGATAAAGTATATCTGCCAATACTCAGGATTTAATTGCAATGCTCATTTCACCTATTTTTTGCGTTTATTTTACCTTCAAACGCTCAATAAAGTAATTAGTAAAATAATTTTATAACATTTTTAAATGTAATCTTCAGCAAATCTCAAAATGAATATCCATTTCTCATACTGATGTGACACCTAAATTAACTAGCAGATTTTTTTATGATTGTTTACATTTCAATGATGTAACGCCTCCATTAACTGCCATTTAAAATGACTGATTTTAGTTTTTAATTTTTTTATTGGTCATAAAATGTATTTGTATCAGCCAGATTTTTAATATCAGCGCCGTTTAATCTATAACTCTATAATTTTCCTTCTTCCTCACCTGAGGGGCAGCAGGAACCCATAACGGATGACAACGCCGAGACCCCACAGCACTGTCAGTCTGGTGCTAATGTGATTGAAGTTATAGTTGCTCCTGGTCAGCAAATTCCACGAATCAAGCTCCTCTGCCGTGAAACGTTTGGTAACCTCGTCGTCTACGATGCTTTCAATCCCACGGCGGCAAAAGTAGAAGGTGTCTGACATTTCAAACTCTGATGAGGAAGGGGAGGGGCCCGTGGTGAGTGAGGCGGAGCCATCCAAATCTTGGCTGCTGCCATTTCGCCGAATCTCTTTGAGCTCCTCTTCCAGCGATGTAGGTTCTTTAGCAATAATCCCTGAGATTAAATAATACATGCAATATCAAAACCCGAAGAATTTATCATTATAATATGCAACCGAATGAACAGACATCGCCAGTAATAGTGGCCTGATCTTTCTGTTGATAGGTCAACTGGAAATAAAAACACCTCAGTTCACATCCCGTGAGATCGACCGAGCACTTGGGAAATGCCAAAACAAGCAATGCCACAAGCAGATGAGCACACAGCAGGAGTAATAGATCATTTTCCCACAGGTGTTTACACAGCCACTGACACACGTACCATTAAGACTGTAAGGCTTGTACAGTAGATGGTTCTTCTCCTTGGCTCCTCTTTCCATCCTCACTGTGGCCCACTGGAAAACAAAGAAAAACAAACTCAATTTAATGCAATAATCTCATTACCACTGCAACATCCTAGTAATGTTTTACTATTGTAAGAGTGATCATGAAAAAAATTGAATCCCTGCAGCACACTATTACAATTCTAATGTACAGACGGTCAGTCATTATCGAGAAATAAAACTCATACACATCCACAACGGATTATATCATAATGGACCTTAAATATGGAACTTAAAATAAAACTGCCTGTTTCATGATTTGGAAACACATTGCAGTGGACTGTAGCACAAACACACACAGACATGCATACATATTGAATATTCCCCGAGGGAACAACAAGCGCTTTATTGAAAAGCTGTGGGAGGAAGGAATAATGTCAGTATGTTAATTCAGGCATGTGGAGCACACAATGCACACAACTGACTTGCTGCACTAAGAATCAGAAAACACTGAAGGGCTGCTATTGATATCTTGCTACATTAACACAGTTTTTGCTTTAACTTCAATACCTCAATGTTAGCCGATTCATTTGTTTAATTTGTCTTATTTCACTATTTCATCTGAATCAGGGATTCTTCTGATCTGTAATAAGAGTACTTTGAGATTTTTCATAATTTTGTCCCTGGAGATTATGGTACAGTAAAATTTCCCATCCTAAATGTGCAGCTCACACTGCAGAGCTGTAGGTGCTACACACAGTCAGGAATAGCACTTTTTTTAGCATTTTACTGATGTTTTACTCTCATTTTTAGGAACAAGACACACTTCCTCTTTATTGCTTCCCCATGACTAGGTTGGCCAAGCTGAATGTTGTTTAACACCCAAACAACATGATGTTTAACTAGAATTTCTCCTTTATTTCGAGAAACTCTCCTGTTTGTTGTTGAAAAATACTAATTACCAGAAATTTCAGGCAGCAGGACTAGAGTCACACACATGTCTGTTCATGTTATGCGAGCACACAAACGGTTACATAACATCTTCAGACGGATGTGAGGTCATGTTGAAATAAATCAGCCACAGCTGGAGAGGAGCAGCCCCTCAGCTCTTCACTCCACCTCCATTCCTGTCTCTCAACTCCATGATTATAATATGGGGGGAAACAGTGCCATTAAAGTAAGCAAATGATGCATTTTCTAGAAACAGCCAACAGATGTGTATTGGATCATCACTTCCTCCTCATCCAGATCTCATTTCTTGTATCAGCCCTCTTAGGCACTTATGTACACAGAAGCCATGTTTATATTTAGATCCTAACAGGTTTTGGACAAATAGAAATGCAAACAGTGCGCTCAATGTTCAATAACCTCCCAACTCCATCCACATCGTATCAGATGGCCACAATAATATAACATTATGAATATGTAAAACCCGTCAGTGTGCTCTGGAAGCACATGAGAAGTTCACACTATAAATAGAAACAAAGTATCAAAATGCACCATGTTAGATTTTTGGACAAGGTACTGTTATACCATGTTTTTTGAACATGTATTATGACAGCGCCCTAATATTATTTGATAAACTTTAGAATGCCATATAAATACCATTGCACATGAGTAAAGATGCACAATATTGTTATCACATCAGCTATCTAATGATTCTGGTAAACATTTTTAACTGTTGTTTAATGTTTGCATTTCGATTTTAAAACTTAAAATGCAATGCTTTAAAAATGCAAAACAGTTTAATGTAATATTTTGCAAATATCATAACAGTTACATCCATTTTTCTTACTGTACATTACAGTGTTGTGATGCCTAAATTCATTTATCGTATTTAAAACAACTGATTTAATTTGACTGAACGATTGGTTATTCATCGCTCTCACTCCAACCTTCCTGTCAACTCAAATGCAAGTCAGTCTGAACAACAGCATACCGAAAGAGAGCAAGATGAGCTTCAACTCACCTTAAACACCTTGAGCAGCATCTTCATGTAGAGGCTGCGGATACCGAAGGACAGACCGAAAATGGCAGGAACGATGATGAAGACCAAGAGCAGTGTGAACCAGACAGTGAAAGAGATGCCCAACAGCATGCACAGCAGATTATTGAAAGGAGACATAAAAGGGCCCATTTTTACAAAATAAAAAAGTTTTGTTTTTAGGAAAAAAATAAATAAACTGGGAAAGGAAAGTGGACACCCCAAAAAGCAGCTTTCTCTGGCACTTTTAGGGTCAAAGTCTCCAGAGCATGAGGTGGAATGGGTCCATAAATAAGACAGGTGACATTATAAAGTCTTTCATTTCCATTGGTGCATGACTGGATGAAGCAAACACATCATTCTGTGTGTGGTTCTGCCCTGAGGCGAATTACTTCACATTAAGTGATGCATAATCTTCAACACTGGCAATTCAGATGACTGTAGGCTCAGAACTTGACAGCTCTTCGCTCAGAACCCTGAAATAAAGAAACCTGGAGAATGTGGAGGAAACACAAACAGGAAAGGATTACAGTTCAATTCAATTCAAGTACAGGCTTAGTCAAATCAAACCGATAGTGACTGAACACACCAAAGTAAACACAACAGGTTGATCACAAAGCCAAACAGAGTGGCCTGGAGCTACACTGGGATCTCAAACAAGGACACGCTTGAGTCAAAGAGCTCCCACGAGTACAGAGAAGAGACGAGAAGAGAGGAGACGAGACAAGACGAGACGAGACGAGAGGAGAGGAGGAAGACGAGACGAGACGAGACGAGAGGAGAGGAGACGAGACAAGACGAGACGAGACGAGACGAGACGAGAGGAGGAACGGAACGAGACGAGACGAGACGAGACGAGACGAGACGAGACAAGACGAGACAAGACGAGACGAGACGAGACGAGACGAGAGGAGAGGAGGAAGATGAGACGAGAAGAGAGGAGACGAGACGAGACAAGACGAGACGAGACGAGACGAGAGGAGAGGGAAAGAGAGGAGAGGAAGAGACGAGAGGACGGGAAGACGAGACGAGACGAGACGAGAGGAGACGAGACGACGAGAGGAGGAGAAGAGAGGAGAGAGACGAGAAGAAGAGAGGAGAGGAGAAGAGAAGAGAGGAGACGAGACGAGACGAGACGGGACGGGAGGAAAGAATAGAGGAGACGAGGAAGAGACGAGACGGAGAGACGGGAGGACGGGAGAAGAGAAGAGACGAGAAGAGAAGAGACGAGAAGAGAAGAGAAGAGGCGAGAAGAGAAGAGACGAGAAGAGAAGAGACGAGAAGAGAAGAGACGAGAACAGACGAGAAGAGAAGAGACGAGAAGAGACGAGAAGAGAAGAGACAAGAAGAGACGAGAAGAGACGAGACGAGACAAGACAAGATGAGACGAGAAAGACGAGAAGAGAAGAGACGAGAAAAGAGACGAGAAGAGAAGAGAAGAGACGAGAAGAGACGAGACGAGACTAGAAGACACGAGAAGAGACGTGAAGAGACGAGAAGAGAATAGACGAGAAGAGAAGAGACGAGACGAGAAGAGAAGAGGCGAGAAGAGACGAGACGAGACGAGAAGAGACGAGAAGAGACTAATGCAACTCATTCTGAATTTTACTAAAATATACTGTCCATACAATATGAAACCATTGTTTTTATTGTTAACTCAAACTACTAATAACTGTTTTCAGCCCTTGATATAAAACTAATATAAAACAAAACAGAAATGATAGATTTTTTTAATCTAAACTTAAAAAAGGAAACTCAAAACTAAAATTCAAAATGTTGCCTTGGCAAATAACTGAAATAAAATAAGTTTACGTAATTAAGTAGCTAATGAGGTAATAAAATGAACAAAACCAAAATAAAATAAAAGCTATATATAAATATTAAAAACACTAATAAAAATGAAAGCACACAAAAGAAAAAAATCTGAAAAATACAAATGATAAAAGATCATTTTCAACATTAATAAATAATATAATAATAACCTATTAATAAATAAATAATCATTTAATATAAATAATACTGAAATAACATTTTCTGAAACTGAGGTACAGTTAAGATTTTCACTTCAGTAAATCTGAAGCACTTAAGTATGCAAAGTAAAGTACTTAAATCACTAGTTTTTCAAAGTCCTGACCTTAGTGATGATCTTAAAAAAGAAAAAGAAAAGGCATGCAGTTGAGAAACCGTTTATTGGGCTATCCATGTAAATTAACTGGGAATAGTTTGGAATAAACTGATTACAATGATCTGCTTCATGTTAAAATAAAGTGAATGACAATTATATTTCACATTCAAATGCCTTTCATTAACTGTTCTGAATAAAAAATAAGTAAAATTAATCTGATTTCGTTAAAGAACATTTTAAGGAGGAAACAAAAACTTTCCTAGAAATGCAGTAGAATAAGTAATGAGTTTCAATAGCACTTGACTACAATTAAACAAAATCCTTAAGCAGTCGTAACAGTAATGAAGCACAATTAATCAAGTACTTACACGTCAGTTTATATTATATCCCTGTTCGAACGAAAACTGATCCGCTGCATGACTTTATTGGTAATCTCTGTCTGCTAAAGCGTTCCGCTAACAGCTGGCTGATGAACGGACCGAGCAGGGGATCGGCTGAACTCTCATCGATCCTTTCACAGACGCGCCGCTCATGATCCGCGCGTCGCGTGCGATGTCTCTACAGAAACACTCGTGAAGCGGAGCTGCTCCGTTCTCAAGCCGAAGGCGCGTCCTCACACCGGCAGAGCAGTCCGTCACGAAGATCCGCGTAACGTGAGTGACGTACGAGCTGACGCGTGTCTGTGACCACATCACCGGAGTTTTCATCCGCGTCAGACTCAGACTCAGACGACAGAAACACACTCCGCTACTGCGACACCGTCAGATCACTGGAGAATTGTGTACTCTAAAACTAACCATTACTTATATTCCTAGATTCAAAGGATTGGCATAAATGGGACAGATTCGCTCTAGAAATTGCTAAGATTTCTTTTATAAAGTAGCTAGTAATCAGAACCGAATGTGATTGGTTAATCCTGAGAAGCGCTGAGAAAAGTAACAGATAGTGTGTGATCACTGTGCGGCTTCCGCTACAGGTTGAATAATAACTCACATCTTTACAACAGAACTGAGAAGCTCAAGTAGCATTTAATTTAACAAAAACAATGCAAAAATTAAATACATTTTTTTACATATATTTCTGACCAATTAGAGACAACTTTCGAGTCTCTAACCTTACCATTTTATTTTTCTAATGATCAGTATCAGTGAGTCAAAAGCGCTTTCTATTGGCCACCAACTAAATAATCCATATGTAGACTACCTGGAAGAGATACCGAAAAAAAATTAATCCTAAAAAGCTAAAATAAGTGTTTTCAAAAAGCATAAGTATTTACACTAAAATCCACCAGGTGGTGCTGTAGCACTGTATTTAGTGTCAGTGTGTATGTGTATTTATACACATGTATACATATATGCATCTGCATTGTATGTTTGTAAACAAAAGTGCCATAATGTGAGCAGATGAAAACCACTAAAAGCAAACAATAAATCCTCAAAATGATGATTACATAATACATTACAAATTACAAACAATTACAAACAAACAAACAGATACACAACAAAACACATACCCATAGAAAAGGCTGAGTACAGTATTGTGAATAGTTCCACCCACCAAAACCCTGACGTCAACCTTTAATGGGGCCAGTAGACTCAGCAGCCCACTACATGAAGCTAAAGCGGAGAACAGAGCCTGACCAGATTGTTTTCTAAGCAAAGGTTTCTCTTTGAAGTGACACCAGTGATGTCACTGCTGACCTTTAAATGTGAAAGAAAAAGAACAAATGTTTCATTATCTATGTGCATCTGATCTGAGAACAGTGTGGCTCTCTGTGATAGAAATGTTTTATGGGTTACTGATCGTGGGAGCTTTTCTGAAATCAGTTTCAAGGGTTTTAGTTGATAAAGAAACTAGGCTACATACAGAGGAAAGAGAGAGGCAGCCTATAGGACAGAAGGTCTGCTGTGATTGGCCACTGTGCATTGAAACAAATGAAGGACTGACCTGAACTTACACAGCACTGACCACACAGAGTAACTCACGGATCTCCACTGCAGATCATCCAAACAGGTAAGGACAAAATCACCCATCTATAGTTGACATAATAAATGCTAATAGTTCATTATAATTTGCACAAGATGAAATATATCTATTACAGTTTAAAATGTCATGACAATATTTTATTATTTATTATAGGTGTGTCCCAGTTTGTCTATTTATGCACTATTCTTTGCCATATTGTAGAATAAATAGTGTGTGTATTGTGTTAACACACTGAAAATTCGAACAAGTTCACCCAGATGATGCACTTATGAAAGACAAGGGCTATCAGACTCTGATGCTGGATCACAAACTGCTTTTCTAAACTTCATACTAGATGTTAAAATACATAGTGAACAGTATATGTGTACAGTGTATAGTTCATCAACTTATGTCTCACAATTGTTTAAAATGGTATTAATTTATCATTAAAGAGATATATGTTCTACAAATGAAAATTCTGTCATCATGTCATTATAAACCTATATGATTTTCTTTCTTCTGTGAAGCATAAAAGAAAACATTTTGAGAAATGTCTCAGTGTTGTTATTTGCAAATTCAGTAGCAGTCAATGGGTATCGGTTTGGCAACTAAACATTCTTTAAAATATGTTCTTCTGTGTTCTGCACAAGAAAAAAATCAAACAGGTTTGAAAGAACATGAGAGTAAATGATGACAGTATTTTTCATTTTTGACTGAACTAACCCTTGAACCTTTTCTTTCACTTTGCAGGGTTGATCAGCATTATCAATCACAATGTGGATCCTCCAGAAAGTGCAGGTGGGAGCAACTGGCCTTACAGCATGTGCACTCCTGCAACATTGTGTTTGTGAAAGAGTTCATACACGGCACATCTCTGTAATAATTATCCCAATTAGACAAACACTTTGGCCACTGTTAACTGGTCTTGATTCTCCTTCCTGTAAAGTCTCAGAGTGCTGCACAGCAGCGTCCTCACACCTGATAAAATCCCTGACTTCTTCCTGCAGCCCAAGCTGACCAAGCACTGCCTCATGGCAGACACTGAAAAAACAAAGAAAAACAACGAAGAAAAAAAGCTTCCAGCTTCGCAAAAACATCACTGTCAAGATCTGGTACTGCCCAGACACTGAGATCTAGTCGAAATAAACCCACAGCAGCTTTAAAAAAAACTCAAACCCATCCCATATTCACTGAAATGCTACGAGTCCGGTTTATTTGAGAGTCCGAACACGCATCGCAAAGAGTCTTTGTTCCATTATACACTTACCAGTTACACACTAGAGCAAATGACCCTCAAACTGTCCTGCAGAGCAGTGATGAAGATGGCTAGCAATGAGAGCGACACGCCCTCTGCTGACTCCTCCCCTTACTCAACACCTCCACCAATCAGAAGAGAGGAGTCCACCATCTCTGAAGAGCCACCTCAGCAAGATGTTCATGTCTCCAGAGACGAGAAAAAGAAAGTTCACGCCACTCCAGACAAAACATTCACGTTAAAAGTCCCTCACACTGCAAAAGTTATTCAAACATCCCGTTGTGCCAAACTAGCCCCGCTGCACTCTGAGAGGCCGGGTGCGCATCTTTGCCTTCAGGACACAGGCCCAGTGCTCTATGACGATTCACATCCGTATGATCTCGGTGGAAGGCTTGAGAGATCCTGCTGACCTTCGACCTCTAGCCTGGAGCTTGACACAAAGCCTCACCCCAGGCAAGCTGCAGCGGCAACACAGCGCCATCATCAGGAACTTTTTGTTTTGAAGCATGACTGGTGGTTTGATCTGGTCATGAGCTGGTCCTAGGCTGGTCCTGAGAAACTAGCTCCTGCTCAGGACCAGCTTAAACCAACTCAAGCCAGCAGTCATGCTTCAAAACATACCTAACCAGCATACAGTATGCTGTTTTTTTTCAATAGGGCTGTGACTCAAAAGGATCTGGTTTATTAATGTTGCAAACATGTTTAAAAATGATTGGGTAAAATGATAGTTCAGTGTGGAGCTCCTAAAGGGAGATGAGTAATGGAAGTTTAGACCAAAAGTGTGCACTGCTATGAGAAGCTCTGCATTCCCTCACAAAACGTTTTTGTTTCCCCAAGAAACATTGTGTTCCTTTGCGAGTCTTGTTTTACCCAGAAACTTTTCAGCAATTCCCTTACAACTCTTTTGTATCCCCCTGAGAATCTTTGCATTCTCTCGCAAGTTTTTTGGGTCTCCTGAGAAACTGTTCACTTGCAAAAAATTTGGTTTCCCCAAAAAACTTTGCATTTATTTGCAAAACTTTTGCATTTTTCCCAAGAAACTTTGTGTTCACCTATACAAAACATTTACACCCTCCCAAGAAGCTTTGCATTTGCTCACAAAAGTTTTGACACAGAAGCAGCGAACACAAATATATTTTTCTTCCCATATATTTACTTCACCGTGTGCCCTTAGGGGATCCAGTACAAATCAGATTTTCCTTTACATTTGCAGTGCTAGGAAACGTCATGCTAGTTATATGATGGGAGCTGATGGGAGCTGACAGTGTTTAATTAGACTTCTAAACACAACCTACATCCAGCCATAATGATTAAGTTAAAAAATGAACTGTGAATAAATAGATCTTGTGAACTGCACAGATGTTACACAGCGTTACACACACGCTGATCACTGAGCATTAAGCATCATGATGCTTGTGTTGTTCTTAACTGTGTTGTGAATATTTACTGTACGCATCTCACATTTATGAAACTTTTAAATAGACATATTATAATAGTTCAAATCTCTCAGAATGTGGATTTAAGAGAGAACAAGAAAACAATTCATAAAAGTACAGAAATAATATAGAATTTCAAAAAGGCTAAATTTATAAGATGTCTTTCGATTATTTAAAAAAATAAAATAAAATAAAACTATAAAAGTTGTTACCAAAAATGTTTATATTTTCACATCTGATTAAAAAAGATCTAATCACAGGTGATTTATCAATACTTAAAATTGGGTTGTTGTTTACTCCAGTGTCATTTTAGTTTTGTTCATATTTGATATACAGTTGAAGGATTTATATTTTTCTATTTTCAAATTTTAATTTTAGTAATTCAATGTACTTTTGTCATTTTAATTTGATTTTGTTTTGTTTTTTCTTTTATCTAGATTTTATCTTTAACTTTTTAGATTTTATTTGTTTTTATTTCAGTTTTAGTTTTTTAAGTTTATGTCTGTCAGCTAATATTTTACATTTATTTTATTTCAATTCAAGTAAATCATCTGTAATAGTTTCGGTTAATCAATTACAAACTAGAAACATTTAAAATGTGTTCTGGGTCTTTTAATGGCTTCTCAGGTAAACCAACAGCAAAACAAATGTGGAAGAAACGCAAACAATAACTAAAAAAGCCATAACTTCAGGAATAATATACAAAATAGCAAACGATTCTTTTGGAGTAAAAGAATTGTAATAAAGACATGCTACAAACTGTCCTAATATCAATATGACAGCTTGCCTCGTTTCATTAACGGAATACAATCTCTGAACACAAGAGGGCGAGCGCGAGTTTGCTCTTTCCTGTCTCAGCTGTGACTTTCTCAAGCACTCTGAGACTTTACAGGAAGGAGAATCAAGACCAGTTAACAGTGGCCAAAGTGTTTGTCTAATTGGGATAATTATTACAGAGATGTGCCGTGTATGAACTCTTTCACAAACACAATGTTGCAGAAGTGCACATGCTGTAAGGCCAGTGTTGAGCAGATAGAAAGAGAGTGCTAATTAGTCCAATAAAAACCCAAGTGCCTGCTCTAATAGCAAGATAAATGTGCAGGGAGGCAGCGCAGGACCTTTCCTTTAACTGCTGTCAACAGCCAATTAACTCGAAATGAGCAGTGTGTGCATCTCTCAACACTCATCAGACACTCGCTTAAAAAATGAGCCCACATGCATGGAGACACACACACACACACACACACACACACACACACACACACACACACACACGTTCACTTAGCCATCTAAATGTGGACATGCCATAGACTTCTGTTGATTTCTTTATATTGTATATACAGTTCAGTTATATAAAGTTCTGTTACATTTTTAATTTTAAATTTTTTTTACAAATTAGGGTGCTGCCCAAAACGGTGGTTCGTATCTCACGTCTGGAAATAAATTTCTCCACAAAATGGATATTGGATAAAAGGATATTGTCCATTTCATCAAACTGAGGAACACACTGCAACCGGGGCAAGTTGTCACAAAGGTTATAATATCAGGTTTTAAAACAAAGGTCCAGTTACTCAAATCGATTCTATGTGTTTTTTCCCCTCAATCATCTAGTTCAAAATCCTCTTTTTCTGTGAAATACTATACTAAAAATACTACAATTACAGTATCCTCATATTTTTCCTGTAGTTGTAGATTAATCAAAACAGTAAAACCACGCATATTTTGAGAAAAAGACAACTTTTGGACAACATTTTTTAACAAATTATTTATTTTTAACGTGACATAGTTATATTATAGTATCAACAGTAAATTATGCATAATTACAAGTAAACCTAAGCCAAACGCTAACCTTAACCCTAAATTACATGTAATGAATTACTATTTAATAATAATTATTATTTCATTTAACAACATCCCCTTAAAATAAAGTGTGTGTGTATATATTTTTTTAATTATTTTGTGAACCTTGTGTATCTTTAAAAATATATATATACAAATTTTAGTGATGTATAATTTTTATTTTTATTATTTTTTTTAATCAATATTACACCATTTATATATAAATATTTATTCATTCATTCATGAATAATATTTTTTTGTGTCCATACACAAAAAAAAACACCTTAAGAAATTGTCACTGGAGTAAAAGTATGACAGCTTGTTCTTTTAGTTCTGGTTCTTTTATGAAAAGCTTAAAAACTTCATAAAGCTCTCAGAAAGACTGACACTATGCCTTGAGAATTCATGGAGGTAATCAGAGGAAGTAGCAGACAATCTGCTATATTGAGCACCATTGACCTGGACTTGGCTGCATCTAACAATCCTTGTTAAAAGGACAACCTCCAACCATTTCAATTAGCCCACGGGGCAGTCCGAGCATGGCTGTCTGTTCTTAGTGGATCACTGAGAAAGAGAGATTTAGTGATCAGCACTACAGCTCTGGTGACCTCCACTCATCTTTTGTTAATGCATGGCAGATGAGCTTTTTATTATGAGCCGGTGACTTATGGCTGGAGGTGTGTTGAAGGGGAAAGGCAGAAGGCACACGCCAAGTAGTGAAGCTCAGCCCTGAAAGAACAGATCAATGTGCTTCCACTGAACTCCAGCTCCTTCGAGCTGCCACGCATGAATCACAACCTGAGGAGCAAGACACTGCTGTCCAGGATATACATTTGAATGCGTCCCTCAGTTTTAATTTAATGTTCATCCATCGCCACAGAAATATGTCATTTTGTCATTGTTTCTGAATCTGAATATGTCATTTCCACTGTCATCAAGTTAACAAGTTGTTCGCATCTATAGATTTTATAGATTTTAACACTAATTAAAATATTTTATTAATATTAATATTTTAATTAGTCTCAAACTAAGGGACAATTGAAATTAAAGGGGAAAATAATACAAAAATACTAAAATAGTTTATGTACTGAAAAAGAGTGAAAAAGTGTATTTTTATTATAAAATTTCATACTTGAAGAAAGTCTTTAATTTAAACAAAATAAAATAAAAAATAAAAATAACAAGAAACTCAATAAATGAAGGCATCTGAAAAGTAGCAGAAATAAATGATTAAATAAATCATGATATTTTAAAGAAATTCAAAATAATTCAAGGTAAAACATTGAAAGTTGTAATATTTAACAAAATTAAACACCTCAAAAAATGCACAAGTATGTTTAGATGCCTGGGGGTTGGTAGGAGTTTTTGAAAGAAGACTCTTATGCTCACAAAAAGAAAAAAAATATATAATTTAAAATAACTGCTTTTTATTTGAATATATTTTCAAATATAATTTATTTCTGTGATTCAATTCTGAATTTTCAGCATCATTACTCCAGTCTTCAGTGTCACATGATTCTTCAGAAATCATTCTAATATGCTGATTTACCGCTTAAGAAACATTTCTTATAATAATTAATGTTGTGCTGCTTCATATATTTATGAAAACTATGATACATTTTCTCAGAAATATTTGACGAACAGCATTTATTTGAAAAAGAAATCAATTGTAACATTATAAATGTCTTTACCATCACTTTTGATTAATTTAACGCATCCTTGCTGAATTTAAGTATTGATTTCTTTATATATTTCTGGCCACAAACCTTTGAGCAAAAAGTGTAATGTATACGGTATTTGAGTTTGCTGTTGTTGAGCGAGTTTGATTTCCATAACCGTACCTAAATTTGTACAGTCTTTACTAATGCTGTACTTAACAGTAAAATTTCCCTGATATCAACATTTCAAGAGACAGACAGATTAAACAGTGAATCTATCAGTTTAATTATGTGTTATGCAGAATTAAGACAATGTATCTATTATAATATTACTAATCCACACTTAATTAGTGGCCAGAATTATCAAATTTATAAAGAATTATACAATTGCACTAAGTTGCTGTGCTGTTGCCGGGGCTCATGAAGGCAAGAGGCTTCATGAATTAAACGCTTCATTATGAAGACGAGGTCTTTGCAGTCATTAAGACAGGCATGAATGTGTCACCTCCACCCCTGATGAAGTCAAAGCAATTAACAATAATATCTCATATCAAATTCTGCTCCTCAACAAGCCGCAGACCAGCAACTTCACGATAACCTCATTCCTATTCATCCTGATAATCCATATTTAAAAGACTCAAGGGTTGAAAGAAATCAGCATATCCTTCTTATTGAAAAATCACAGCGTAATCGTAATTGCAATAAGAAATGGTCACATATTTGCTTTTTTCACTTGGCGTATGTTTCATTTTCAACAGGCACTTGCATATGCAAAATGTCACATTTTGTTTGAAATTTACACTGTAGCTGCTTATGGTAAAAGACAAATTTTATGTCGTTTAAGATGCCAAGAAATTGAGATTGCTACCGTCAGACAGTAATGAATCCGGAGAGTAATGAAGAGAGAGTGCAAGAAAGAGAGACGGATCATTTTCATTGACTAGATGCGATGTGGGTGTAGTTTTCACATCAGGCAGCCACTTGTGCATCTTATTTGTTCAGAGGGCAGGTTCGGCTCACTCCTGGTGTGAGCGTGTGCCGCAGCGCGCAAATCAAGACGTACAAGAGAGCCTTTGCCATGCTAAACAGTGACACTCTAAATGGCCTCCCAACTGGCAGCTTTTGTGTTTTGAAGAGGACCAGCTTCTCATCTTCAAAGGTGAAATTTATGTCAAGCCAAGCAGGACAAAACAACTTTATCAGACGGCTGCTTTTGAAGTCATGCGGCCGTCTCGACCGGCGCTTTACGTGAAGCACAGCATCCCAGACAAACACACACACACACACACACACACACACACACACACACACACACATAGAATAACCTTTTAACAAAGAAATCTGTTGATTTTTCAAGACTGACGTTTAAGTTGATAATTGAATTGATCCTATAGTCATCCTTATTCATGTATCAACATAATTTAATGAAATCTACATGTGTAATCAGCAAAATGTTACAAAAGTGTCACTTTTATCAGGGAATCAAAAAAAAAAAAAAAAACAGGCCACTAGGTTGAACCGCATGATTACACTTAAGTGGAACAGACATTTTCAACTACATTAAACTAATGTGTTTGCTTCTTGAAAGTTCATTTACTTGGTTTAATTTTTTTCATTTCAATTTTAACTTTTTTTTCTCTCTAAAATTGTTTTAGTTTCATGTTTCATACTTAAAATGGAAGATCAGTTAAATATAATACATTATGGAAGACTTGTCTTGAACATTTTATATGTTTTTTGCATATGTTGTATTTTTTAAAGGCAGGTTAGGTACGCATGCATCATAAATACTCTTGAAATATATTCCTGGCTGTATTAGAAAGCTACATTAAATACTGATGGCTGGAAATGAATTGAGTCCAGCAGTGAATTGAACAGCACTAAACTTATAAAGCAGCACTCAACAACAGGCTGGATTATTAGCTCACTGCTCCTCTGCTGGACAGCTCCATGTTTTCTGTAGTTTGGCAAATAGAATCGGTCTTTCATCTCTGTGCCTTGGAGCAACAATTGTCTTAATGTTCAAAAAAGATGAGGAAGCGAAATTGTAACTATTAAGCTATTTATGCTTGTGGATGTTCAGCCACTGTCTGTTAGGAAACAGATCAAAATGAAAGTAGAATATTCAGTCCAAGCACAATGTAAAGATTATTTAACAACTATTTTCTATTCATAAAAATGCTATTTTGTATTATACAAAATAGTCTTTTTATTTAAGTGAATGTTCTCATATTACTGCCTATAATTTTACACATATATGCATAGTATATATGCTTTTAATTTTACACATATACGAGCAAATTCAGCTTAGAGAACTAAGAGATATAATGTTACTCTTGTATAAACAAATGAACAAATCAGTGAGAAAAAGACAGTCAGAAAGAAATAAAGACATTCCACTGCACAGAAACTGGGATTTTACTCTAAAAATATTTAATTTACAAGTCTTATACAATTATACTGATTTTTTTGTTAAAACTCACATGCCACTTTAAAACAGCACACTTAAACCAGGCCTGCTTTTATTCACTAGAACTGTCTATTTGATTGTTTCATCTTCGTAAAATATTTCAGTGTTGTGTTAGTAAATACCACAAGTGCAATTCAAATGCTGTAAGTGATGATATTCTACACCTATTTACATGTATAACATTTATGATAATATATAACAACATTTAACATTATTTTCTATGTTACATGAATACAATAATTTAGCAAAAATTCACTTTGGGTTATTTCACGACTCTCTCCCAGACGCACAGCGATCCACTGTTTCAACAGTGGCACACAAGCATGCAAGTCATCATTTTTAATTCATTACACAGTCTGTGTAGCTTTTATAAGGCTTAATGTTTAAGGGTTTACAAAATGTACATCAATGTTTTTCTTTTTCCAGTTTATACAGTCCTTTGTACAGTACACTGTTTTTTTTTAAAAGTAGCTAAAACATGTACACATACCATAAAGCAGAATTCTGACAATCTGCACTCTGCAGAATTTAACACACAGCAAAAAAAAAATAAAAAAATAAAAAACAGTTCTTAAAGGATCTTCCGGAAAAGGCTGGCATCTCAAATCAGTCCACAGCCGTCCCCAAAACATGCTCTACGTACCCTCGTGTCTCAGTCTTCAGCGTTTGGCTCAGGACTGCAGGAGAGCAGGATGGAGAGACCCGCTTTTCTCCTCAACAAGAGCTGTTGCGTCTCTCTCCATCAGCGCTGCTGTTCTCGGGCACAGCTGCGTTACTCCCGGCGACATGCCAGTCAAGGACGGGACTGTGCCCAGGGTCGGCGTGGGTTTGATGGGCACCGGCACAGCAGGCATGCTTTGGGTTCCCGGGTGATGATGGTACAGCCCCTTGACCGCCACATTGAACGGTGGGTATTCTGATGACACCGGCTCAGACAGCATGCCCACATGTGGCCACACCGAGTTGACCATGCTGCCCAGTTGAGCGGGCACGGGATACCCGAGGTGATGCATGACCGAGGCGATGGGCAACCCGCTGGCCATCACTCCTTTATAGTCTCTGCCAATCAGGCTCTCGATGGCAAACGGGTGTTTGAAGCTGCCGCTCTGCCCGCCGCCAAGCGTGTAGCTCTGGAAGTGCGAGAGCCGCCCCATGGTGCCCAGGTACTCCGGGTGTCCCATGCCCAGCTTGCCCGAATGGTGGTGGGATTGGTGCAAGGCATGCTGGGCATGAGAGTGGTAGGAGTGCAGCACGGGGCCACTCTTGCAAGCCGAATGCTCCACCCGGAGGAGCTTGAAGCGCTTGCGGCGGCGCAGGAAGCTGCCGTTCTCGAACATGTCTCCACAGTCCGGATGCAGGGCCCAGAAGCTGCCCTTTCCCGGCTGGTCGGGCCGCCGGGGGATCTTGATGAAGCAGTCGTTGAAGGAAAGGTTGTGCCGGAGCGAGTTCTGCCAGCGTTGAGTGTTCTCACGGTAATACGGGAAGCGGTCCATGATGAATTTGTAGATGTCGCTGAGGGGGAGCATCTTCTCAGACGAGCTTTGAATGGCCATTGCGGTCAGAGAGATGTAAGAGTATGGAGGCTTCTGGTCACTGTAGGAGTTCTTGCCTGGCCGAGGCATTTTTGAAAATCTTTTCAGTATCAGTCAGAAGCAAGCCAGCATATCGTCCGTTGACATAAAAAAGTCATTCAGCGCACTAATACCCTAATTTTGATTGACTTCAGCTGTTTGTTTTTTATGTTTAGCCTACAGCTGCTTTATAAGACGCTAGTCACGAATACATCTCACAAAGTTCAAAATCCACAAGTATGTAAAAGAAAACGGGACCGTTTGAAAGTTACCTGTCTAATGTTACTCCTCTCAGAGCGCGAGAAGTTCTCCCGGAGGATGCGCGCGCTCGGCTTTGACTCACAGAGGATCCGCGACGCTTTTGTAAGAATGGCAGAGGTCCAGACCCCCCGCTAGTTGCGTTTTATTATGATGACACTGACTTTAGGACGAATAAGGGGTAAATAGGGGGAGGGTCTGACTTCATATGCGTTTAGTCCTACTCATCTGTACCAATCAGAAGCAAAGAGCAGCGCGCGCTAATGAGTCTGATAATGATAACACGCGCTGCAAGACTAATGACGTGAATGTGAATGTATACTGTTTTTGTAGTGCACTGGAATTGTTTTAAATGTCTCGAATTCCAGAAAATCGAACTTTTCTGAAGTTTATTATTTATTCAAACAGGGATATAGTTAATATTTGTCCTGCATTGTTCACAGTGATTTAATTTTCACTAATGCACGGTAAAACTGTTAAAATGTAAAATATTGTAAATAAAGCCGTTCTATAAGAGAGTATAGCATTAATAAATATTTATGGAGAAAGGGACATTCTATTTCATGTGCAAACCACCACATTTATTTCTTTATTTATATTTTAAAAAGGTAGGGTTTTTAAAAATTAATTTTGTATATTGGAATGTTTGATTTTTATGCTGTTTAGTTACTGCTAGCATTGTTCGAATGTATACCCTGATGGTGATTTGTGTTCGTGTGAGTAACACTGTGCTCGGTCTCATTACACCACAGTTGCTAAAGATGTGCTGATAAACTTTAAGTCAAGGACTTCCATTATACCACTTCTGTATTATCAATATATTTGGAAATGTATAGTTATGAACTACAGCTATGAAAAACAGAGTCATAAAAATTACATTTAATATTTTTTTCTGTTATGAGACAAAACAATTCACAGTGAGGTTTTCTCATTATTTTTCTGTTCTAGATGTTTAAAATAAAAATGAAACAGGCGACAGGGATTTACATTTAGGGGGAAATCATTTCTTTACATTACCTTCTCCAGTAGGCTCTATCTTACAATTGCACAAACTTTTATTTATTAAATAAAATCCATTTAAATTCTATTATTTTTATAATTATCATTTGAAATAAGACATATTCATATGACATTCGTGATAACATACAGAATATTATGAGAAGCTTCGGAAATAAATGTGGCTTTTTATTTATTTAGCCTAACTGTTAGTTTGTCCTCCAGGCAACTTTTAAGCTCTTCTGACAAAGATCTGCAGATCTGAGATCTCATAACTTATTAAGCTCATTTTTGCTCAAAATTTTTTGCTCACCCCTTAAGCTAAAATAAATTGTGCTAAAAATAAAAATTGAAAAGATCGTTGTGAAAGATGGAGAGAGACAGCAGAGAATGAGAGGGTGAGAAACGGAAGCCGCCAGGACAACCACATCTTCGCAAAAAGGATAAAATTATCTATTCATAATTTTTCTTCCCTGAATATGATCCATCATAAACTGGATACCCTGTGTCAGAACTTGACCCCAGTAACAGACAACACGTTGCTTCCACAATTACGTATCATTTCACAACTCTTGAGTGATTTCGGGTGAAATATTTGTGACAAGTCATTCAGAAGCGCACGCGTTTGCGCGCCCGTTTTTCACCGGCGCTGAGCGGAGTCAGAATCAACCTGTCAAGCTGTTTGCACTTTGCTCGTATTTCACAAGGATAAACGCTTCCTAACCACAATCCCCGAGAACAGGTTCTCCGGTAAACAGAACAACAAAAGCGCCGCCGCTCTTGCGCGGCCAGATGTCACGGCACGGTCCCGCCAGGCGCCCTCTTACGCGCTTCCCGGCGGGTCGCGAATACATTACATTAATTAAGCCTTCAGTGATTTACCTTCCTGAGAGAGATGTCCAACAATATAATTAAAGGCGTAGTGGTTATATCAGCGATGAATATTCAAAACGGTGTCAATTAATTAGCCAACAGATCTTTCTGATTATGTTCTTGAAGAGCTCCGGTGTTCCTCTAGTTTAAAGGGTCACCGGCGAACGAGACGCATGCATATTTCACACCCAGAGCCATTATGTCCGGCGCTTAATGTCTTTTGAAATGCAACTTGAGCGCTGACGAATAACGTGTGTTTAGAAGCGCCTTTGACACGCGGGTAACGCGGCGCGCTTGGCACCGGAAGGCCCCTGCGAGGCTGCCGTTCCTCCTCACCGTGTTGTTTAGATCAATATTAAACCTGCTCCCACAAAGCGCGGTGTTAAGTAGACAACACGCTGATATGCATAAGAAATTAATTAGACGGCTTTCGCTGCATTCAACTCCTGGACAAATAACAACTTGTGAAGTGCACCTTCTGGGCATATTGAACATATGCTGGAATTAGCCTTAATTGACTAATTACATAAATTACTCATTAATTTTACAGCACATCAATTATAAAAGATATATCAATTAATTTTGCATAAATTAAGGGTTGAACGTGGCAAAAACGGAGACGGGGAGATGAGCGCGCGTGGAGGGGGTCGGCTCTGGGCCGCGAGGCGAAGGTGGGGGGGTTTCGTCTGTTTGTTCCAAGATGCTAATAATTATTTTGTTCAGCTTTGGGCGAGAGATTCTGACTCTTGTCGTACAATAGGAAATGGAGAAACCCGCAATCACGGTAGCAATAATAATAACGTTAAAGACCCCTTACTAAGCGAGCATAGTCGCGTTGCCGCAAGGACGAAGCATTTAAATCAATTAGAGTGGTCCTGTTGGGAAATGGGACTTTGGCACCAGCAAGAGGACTTCATGGCCACCAAATGATTTATAGATGCCGATTAACATTTGATCGCTTTAAGTGTGACGCGGAAGTCCTCCCTTAAGTTTAGTGCTCCGTTTTAAAGTTTATGAATTCTAGATCAGTTAGGCCTATATCAGGGCATGTGCCTAGTGCTCAAACTCTATAAGAGAGATTTCAAGGTTCAACCCTAAAGCAAAGTTTTAACTCCATAAACTCACTCACTTCGACGATATCTTCAAGATGGCGCACTTGAGGTAGATTTATATAATTGTCCTTCCTTCCCATTGCCTCTGGTCTATATATTTATGCAGGCAAACCCATTCATCTTCCTACCTGCAGATCAGGCCGACATACGCAATTGAGTACAAAAGCCATTCTCGTACTTAATATGGAATATACATTTTGGTTTTTCTGTTTGTATTTTTTTCCCTCTCTTTTGCTTGGCTTCTCTCTCACTCACACATACGCATTAAAACTATCTATCTCTCTCCCCTGGTGAGAGCCTAGTGAATCGTGCAGTTGGCAGAGTCTGTCTCCCCCGCCACACACACACCCAGGGGCCCACAGTCAGTGGCCCTTACCTACCACAGCCCTTTCCCTACAGTTACTCCTCACCTTCCACAATCCATTCCTTATTCCTTACCTGCCACAATTCATTAACTATGCTTGTTTCGCACCTACATCAACATATTCCTGCTATTTTCAGACCCATTCCCAACAGACCTCCTTAAAATCCATTCTACTCTTCATAAGCTAAACACACCGTAGTGAACCTTTGGCTTCCACTCCGTCCGGTAATCAGTCACTATATGTCATATACTAGACCCTTCTTCACACTCAGTGTCCTGGGCAGGACTTGCACTAAACTGATGGTTGTTTTATGTCAGGTCATTTGTGATGTAGTGAATCAGACATCTATCTATCTATCTATCTATCTATCTATCTATCTATCTATCTATCTATCTATCTATCTATCTATCTATCTATCTATCTATCTATCATTGACGATAATGATAAAAATTATAAAAATATATTGTTTAATATTAATTATATTGCATTTTATTATATTAGTAATGCAAGAATCAAAGCTGTAGCAGATAAAAATAAAAATAAATGTAATAAATTTAAATAATAAATAAATAAATAAGTAATAAGAACACATTTAATATTATATTATAGCATATTAAAATAAATGTTAATATTACTAGTAATATAATAACACTTGTATTTGAAGATATAGTGGACAAAAACATTATTTTCAATTATTTTCAATTTACTAAAATGATATTTAATATTAGTAATGAAATACTAGTAATTGAAGTGACATGAGAACTGCTGAGCAACAGAGCTTTGGAAAAGTAGTATTAATAGTATTTGTGGTATTATCTGAGAAAAAAAAACTTTATTTGTTTCTCATATGTAAGATTATATGTGACGTACCAAATCAAATTACGACATATTTATATATTTATAATAAATATATAATTTAATATGAATTGTATTAGATTGTAATGTACTATAATAAAAGTTAATGTATAAAATTTATATTAGTATTATTACTTGTACTTTTAGTACTATTATTGGTGGAGCTTTAATGGGTGAATAGGGAAAAGTGGTATTATTTGTGGTTTTATAATATAAGAAAAAACTACATTTGGTTGTTTATGTAAGGATGTACTGTGTGTGATGTAGTGAATCTGAACCTTTTTATTAATTATTATATTATATTATATTATCAGTAAAAATGGTTAGTAATAGCAATAGTATTTGAAGCTTTTGCGGAGCTTCAATGGATGACATGGGGACTACTCTAAGCAGCAAAGTTTGGGAAAAGTGGTATTATTTTGAGGTATTATTTGAGATAGGTCATACATTTTATATGAATCTGACGACAGTTCCTGGATGGAAAGTGTTAGGTATAGACGGTGAGAAACAGGTGAGAGCTAATGGGAGTTTTTCATTTCAGTGAGGTCATTAGGATTCATGCCGAAGACTTGATTAAAAACCAGAGCCAACTTAACACAATCTCAGCCCAGCCTTATGACCATGTGTGCTACGACTAAATTAACAGTGTGTTTAACAACGCGCAAGATAGGCATCCTTCCTAATGCCTTAAAGAAGTGGATGTGGAAACCGAACTGCGCGATAACGACCATTTGTCGGGGCTGCGAGGGCCTGGGAGTTCAAGAGACGCGGTAAGCGAAAGCCTGCTTCCTACCAGAGGGGTGTCGAGCGCAGCCCGCTATGCTTGTGGGTGGCGGGCGAGAGACATGGTCTCTCTCCAGCACCGATGTTCTCTCTCACCGCTCTTTCGCTTCCATTCACAGCTCTCCCCCTCCAACTCTTAATGTCCCCCGTAACACTCACTGTTCTGATTTTCATAAAGTCGTTCTTCTCCCCTCGCTGCCCAGTGTGTGATACTGGGATATGTGTAAAATAAATGATGTATATAGCTGTAGGGGGAAGCCTTCCTCCCCCAGAACTACCTTAGCGTTCAGGGAACATTGAACATTAGATCCTCGTTTAGTGAATAAATAAGCATTCAACTGAATGGCAGTGTTCGCGTTGGACTTTTGTGCATATTTTACCAGAAAAGGAGCTAGGCCATTAGGGAGTTAATATCAAATAAATCTCCACTGGTCGACTGGCAGAAAGGGACCGGCGGCTCTGTAGCGCCCTGTTGGGTTACTAATGACCTGAGCGGGCTTCAAATGAAGCCGTCATATGCATGTCATTTGCAGTATGTATATATTTATATATTATCTTCTAATTGTGTTTGAGAAGAGAACAAAGCCACAAGCGCAGCATTTAGGATCAGGCCATAAATGCTTTACAAAAGACTAAATAAGCTTGCTTTGATTAGTGCATTAAAGTGTGTGTGTTCACTGTATGTGTTTGTGCAGATGACAGAATGATGCTTATTCAGTCAAGTGTGACAATAACCATGGAAGATCGCAGTGCTTCAGAAAGCCTTAAAACACGCTAAACTAAGACAGTATTTCTTTACCAATGTATGAACACTTTGGAAGTGCACCGATACTGATAATACCTTTAAATATTTTCAAATTTAATTAAATATAATCAATCAATTTGATAATCGATCAATAGTGGATACTATTTATATACAAAATAAACTAAAAATTAACACTAGTCGTAATCAAATGAATTTGGGCATCAATATTATAATATTATAGTATGAAAAATGGATATTCATATTGAGATTAATTTAACATTAAATTATGAGTGTTTTTAAAGATTAAAGTTCAGCCAAAAATGAAAATTAATCTTCTCACTCTCACATCAATCCATTCCAAGCCCATAAGATTTTTGTTCATCTTTGTTACACAAATAAATATATTTTTAATACTCTCCACTGAAAGTCTATAATCAAGTCATCCTTATGTCTTCATGACTGCTTTATGAACAGATTTAATTTAGGATTTTATTCATACATAAACATTGCTCATTGCACACAAACATAGAGTACATCAAATATGGTAAAAAGAAGTGCAAACGTGCTCGCCAAGCTTAAAAATGTTGACTTTCAATGAAGGGACAAAAAATGGGTCTGAAACAACATGAGAGTGAGTACATGAAGACAGATTTTCATTTTTGGATGAACCAACCCTTTAAAACTTTAAATAAGCATTACATGACAATGAAAGTAATCTAAATGTGACCCTGGTCCACAAAAGCAGTCTTAAGTCACTGGGGTATATTTGTAGCAATAGCCAAAAATACATTATATGGGTCAAAATTATTGATTTTTCTTTTATGCCAAAAATCATTAGGATATTAAATAAAGATCATGTTCCATGGAGATATTTTGTACATTTCCTACCGTAAATATATCAAAACTTAATTTTTGATTAGTAATATGTATTGCTAAGGACTTAATTTGGACAACTTTAAAGGCGATTTTCTCAATATTTAGATTTTTTTGTACCCTCAGATTCCAGATTTTCAAATAGTTGTATCTCAGCCAAATATTGTCCTCTCCTAACAAACCATACATCAATGGAAAGCTTATTTATTTGCTTTCAGATGATGTAAAAAATGGACCCTTATGGTTTTGTGGTCCAGGGTCACATATGTAAAAACAGGGTAAATTAGCATGTACAATATCAACCAATACTGATGGACTGTTGTGTATTCCTAACTAAAAGACATAATCAGTATCATCTTCGCTGCCTGTTAATTTATTAACTTTTCACTCAGTAGACGCAAATTCTACTTGACAACAGTCAGTCACCCACTCTTTAAAGAAAACCTACAAGTTTTTCCTTTCTTGTTCTTGCAGCTAATTAAAACTTAAGAAAAAAAAATCAAACAATGAGGCCTAGTTCTCTGCGGAGCGTTGGAGCCATCTGGAGCACACGCAGCCCCTCTCGTTTCTCTCCGTCTTACTGCCTGTGAAATTAAATATGCACTAGAGAAACGGCTTAGTGAATAGTGTTGCACTTTCAAATAGAATTAGCCAGCGATTTTGAAACAACCAGGCCTACGAAAACAACGCAGCTTAATTAGTTACAGTCAAACTATTACTATGTACACAGCACACACTGCGTAATTTAGGACTACTGCGATTGATAACTATTACAGTTCTTGAAATGATTATTGCGTCAGTGCGTTACGGGGTGATTAACCAACAATTTGTTTTTTTCCTGTACACAGTCATCCTTCCTGTCTGAGGAAAATGTTTACAGCATGTCGGCTTGAATCCATATGTAAATTCATGACAATATTTTTAAAAGAGAGATATTCACCTTTATGAAGATTAAAGTTCATTTTAATCTGGTAATTGTAAATGAATAGCTAGCAGTACATCTGTGTGTACAAAAAGAGCTCATTCAGATTGGTGACAATTAGCATCATTAGCATTGTAGCATGCGCTCCAGGCTACGCAAAGTCTCAGTCTAATTTAAACTTTTAAACCTTCACTCTTTTTTTTTCCATTCTTACAGATAGATAAAAATCTCATAAAAGCAAAAAGCGGGGCACATATTATGATGGGAGCAGATCTGAGGTTTGAAGCTAACCATGGTCCAGTAATTAGCATGTGCAGGCGCTGCGTTGGTTAGCAGTCCTCGTGCTGAGGAGTTGATGAACTGTGCTAGAGATAAAACCCTGGAGCCACACACAAATAAATCTGTCATTTCACACGTTATCATATTCATGAGCGTGTGAGTCTGGGTGTGTATCTGTGTGTGTTTGTGTGTGTGTGTGTGTGTGTGTGTGCGTAGCACATTACAGATGTTACAATAAGCCTACTTGTGTGTCTCAAATGTGCTAGCTATTTGGGAAACGATTGCTTTTCAGACCAGAAGTTTTTGGGTATTTTTTTCCCCGGGAGTGAGTCTACATGCTGCTAGTGTTTTTGCCGTTTGGGCGAAAATGAGCGAAGAGCTAACGATGTTTGTCGTGTGTCTCCAAGCCGCCTGTTTGTTTATGCTAGGCCAGTTCTGCCCAGTGCTGCCTGTAAATAATTACCCACCCTAATTATGGCCTGGAGTTAGCAAGCGCGCTAAATGCTTTTCTGATGAGTACTGCACTGGGTTAGCAGGTGCTGGGTGGCCCTCCTAGGGACTCAGATTGAAGAGGGGGCCCATATTCCTCCCTCGGGTCCCACAGGCGAATGGGTCGTGTCGCTTAGACATACCCCCAAAGAATAATGTGTTTTATGTGGGGGGGAGGCATTGTATTGTGTGCAGCTGGCCCCTAGTGTGAGATCCATTACGCTGGCCTTAAGATCGCCTTGTTTTTAAGGACCTTTGTCATTAAGACGTGTCTTGCTGATAGAAATCAAAATAAAGTGCTGAAATTCACTGGATGAATCTCATCGGATCCAAAGACTTGGTGGTGACAATCCGGGGAATCGTGCAATTGAGCTTGACAGACAGTGATCAATATTTGTTTTTTTTATTATTATTATTAAAATGTCACATTAGGTAACACTCTATTTTAAGGTGTCCTTGTTATATGTTACATGTACTTGCTATTATAATAACAATAAATTATGCATAATTACATGCAAGTAACCCTAAACCAAACCCTAATCCTAACCCTAACCATACAGACAGCGATCAATATTTAAATTTTTCATTATTATTAAAATGCCACATTATTTTAAAATTATTTTTTATTATTAAAAACCAGCTTTTGAGTTTAATGGGAGGGTGAATAGTTTTGATTCAGCTGGATTCTGATTCAATTCAGTCTCATTAGATTTGGATTGTGATTCATTTGGGTGTTCTTCAGTTAAAATGATAATTTTGCCTAAATTTGCAGAAATTAATTCTCTCTGCGTTAATGCTTTGTAAATTATACAGGGCGGTGTTTCGGATTAATTTAAACTATTTATTAAATGTACTGGCTCATTTGAGTCATTAGTTTTGGTAATCGGGTTAAGGCTCGTTCACATAATGTTAACTATTAAAGTTAACTATTGACTATTAAACGTTAACTATTATCAAAATAGTAAAAAATAATATTGGGGGGACTTAGTTCCATCCATTGACTCTTGATTGGATTTTGAGATGTGGGCATTGCAGGGGCGGGGTTTAACCAGACTAATTGATTGGAGAAGTTTCATATGTCACCAGAGAGTAATGGAAGATTCACTTATGACATTTGATGAAAAAAATAAATCATTCACAGTAAGAACAATTATTTAGAAATCTTTTTATGATATTTCTGTATAATGTAATTGTGGATTCACTTATGACATTTGATAAATTATTTATTGATCTTTTTTTGAGTTTTTTTTGTAATGATATCCTTAAAGTGTATTTTGCTTTAAGGTTGCCTTTTTTTTATCTCATAAAGTCAGAATTATGAGATAAAATGTCACAATTAGTTTTTTTTAAATCCGTGGCAGAAATGAGCTACTATTCTCATAGAATTATTAAAACCTATTAATAGTTATAGTCAATATAGTTATCATTATAGTTACCGTCCTTGGTGTAAACAGGACTTTATAGCCTACTGCTTGTTCAATACATAAAATGTCTTTTTTTTGCCATGACCAACTCCAAAAATGGGAGGGGCACTGCAGTAACCACCCTGACTTATTTTTGCAATTATCCATGTTTTAAGTATTTGACAAGCTGGATGAATCAAAAGTTTATTCCAAAAACAACTGCACTACAACTGATAAACACACGCCGTTAAATCTGAAAATAAATCTCGACGTAAAACCCACAATGGTGTCAAGCTCTAAAATACTTTTACAAAGACATGCTGAACTCCGTCTTGGTGGAGGGGTTGGACAGGGGGGCAGCTTGTGTGTGCCATCACGAGTGCTGTGTGTGTCTTGTAGCATGTCGCATCAAACTTTTACCCCCCACGGACGCGCTCAGTCTGTCTCCCAAACTTGCGCAGACTTGCATTATGTCAGCTCGCGCTTTGCCACCCCATTTGCTGTAGCTGTACTGCTGTGCGCGCAGACAGACTTATCAATCAAACGCGGCTTGATGGATTCTTCAGAACGATGGAACGATCGCCTCAGAAGAGCTGCGGAGTCTCGGAGCGCTTTTTTCTTTGACATAAGGGTATGCAAAGAGTGTAAATGGATGAACGGTTGATTGATTCTCGCCAGCGATGTTGTTGACAGCAGGAAATGTGTTTTGCATTGACTGTGTTTGCATGGGAATTTGCACGGGGCATGAGTTATCGAGCAGGAGTTTGGACCTTAGGCTATTCTACATAACGATGGCAGGTCGGAGACGTCGAAATTCACTGTTTAACAGCCGTTACCTGTGGAGGGCCCGCAGAGAGAGAGCGCACAACCACAACAAAACAAAACATTACATATTTAGAAAGGTTATAAGGCAGAAGAAAAAATATTTTGCTCTTGCAAAAATACAAGTCTCGTTGGTTAATGAAGATTTATCATTAAAATAGTTTTAAGGGTGGCCCCTCTCACCCTCAGGCCCAACGCATACCATAGTGGGCCCCCACATCACAGGGCCCCGTCTGCCTGACGATGGCCCCGCGTTTAGGTGTCATCATTACTAAACAGCTCGTGTTTGGAAGAGTGTTACTAAGAGGGGTATTAAGACTAGATATTGTCAGAGCTCTCATCAGGGTATCTGTAGTGAAAAACGACCCTGTCCTAGAGATGGTAATAACGCAATGGATGCACACAGTTTTCCTGTCAGCTTTACTTTTTTTTTCCATACTCTCTTCCTCACTCCCTGCCTTCTTACCAACCTCTCCATTTATCTGTGTCTGTCAGTAGTTCCTGTGGAATGACCTACAAGGACATGAAACTAAATATACAAATGAAATAGTTTCCTCGACATCTCTCAGAACAAGTTTATAATAACATAATATTCTTTTTTTGTGTGTGTGTGTGGCTTCTCTGTATGAAATTTGCTATTTTTGAGTGTCATTCACCACACAGTAAACTTTAAACTATTCAAGTTTTTCATGACTTTTACTAAAAATGATTTCTTTTAGATATTTAGGTGACAATATCTTCATGTCCCTTCATCACCAGTGAATGCTAGTATTTCTGTTGTGTTTAGTTGAGCTTCTGAAGTACATAAAACACAAAATGTCCACGAAATCTGAAGTGAACAAAATAGGTTGATAACTAAAGTATGGTGTAAAATATTGACTCAATACTATTTAGACTCTCTGAATATTAAGATGAAATTAAAATGATCAAATCAAAAGTGATCTCTTAAAGATTAACTGGTAGATTAAAAAAAAACAACAACGCTTGTCTTCATCCTAAAATAGGAGTACGTAAGTGCATTTTTAATAAAGAAATTACATAACAAGCCTTCATTATGATTATGTGAACATAAACAAGATTTGAAATAATGTTACTTTAAGTGAATTTCAAACAAAGTTACTTAAAACTTTGAGGGAATATGGTACATCCGACGATAAACACATAAATAAGAGATTTTAACAATTGCGCTACACACACACACATTCAAAAACAATCAAATTTTGTTTTTGATCATTTCAAAAGTCATAAAAATGCGATAGACACTCTAGCATTAAAGTAAAAAAAGCAAACACGACGGCATGTGTGATTAGCCTCTCCTTCAAACACGAAATAATCGTTGTAGACACTTTTTCACTTCTATTCAAAACACACATGGGGGTCCCATTACTTCGCTGTAAAGCTTCTTTAAAAAAAGTGTTCAAAAGCAACCATGAAGAAGAACAAAAAAAATCCATTCTCTAGAGACAAACAAAACCATTAATTAAAACAAGCTCTCAAACATCAATCTCCCTGCCTGTCACAAAATTATCATAATCTGGCAATGTTAAGAGTCTGTAGAGTAAACAGTTAATTTAGAGGAGTATTAATCAAAAAGTCTGGCTCTCTGTACCCCCTCTGTGCTGTGGCACTTGTACTTTTTCATCTAGCGCACTTTATACACTTTGCAATGAGAGGGGGCAACTTTTAATGCACTTCTTCACGTGTGAACTTAAAGGATGATGGTAATATTCGCGAATTCCACTTTACCTTCAAGTATTCAACCTGAGAGTTTTGTGTGACCTCCAATGTATCTTAATTTCATGATATGTTCATTAATGGATGTATTTTTGGAGCAGAATGTCAGTGTTTACCACCCATGATGTACAGATGATGCATGAAAACTTACACATCTTAAATCCTGAGGTATCCGGGCTGGTTTTTCCAGAACTGTGTCATTAAAGCCGTAATCATGTCAGATATGCTGAGCTGTGGTGCTCATGTGGGCTACACAGGTTCGATTCTGGCCTTTGTTTTGATCCAGTCTCCTTTCATTCTCCATGATCTCTGTCTAAAAAAAAGCCGAAAGAAGATGTAGTCAAAAAATTATACGCTCACACTAGAGTTTAAGGAATAATTCTCACTATTAATTAGCCTCAGTAAACTGCTAATTTGCTGCTTATTAATAGTTAGGAGTTGTTAAATTTAGGTATGGAGTAGGATTAAGGGATCTAAAATATGGTCATGCAGAATAAGGCATTAATATGTGCTGGATAAACAGTATGCTATAATAAATAACTTTAATAGTAAGAATTCATCCCGAAACTATTAAACAAATCTACCAAGAACATTTGCCCTGTCTATTATCAGTAAAATAAATCATCTGTGATTTCTACAACATTTTATACCTTAACAGTATTTTCATATTCATCAAAAAAGAGATCTCCAAAATCCTGTAAAAACCTTCAACTCTAATGTGTTCACAAAATGAAACAGTTTTGAACTTGGCTTTATCCAATGTTCAGTTTTCTGTTCTGGAAATGTATGCAAATCAGCACATAAATATGCAAATATAATACCTCATTTGCATATTTAAACTTGCCATACAAAACAATTGTCTTAATTTACTGCGATCAATCAGCTGGGGAAAGTATGATCGTATCTGTTTCTTGAAATAAATCCCCTATTCACCTTTTTTTGTCTCACATTGATATAAAAACGACTTCATCATTTAGTCTGCTTAAACCCTGCAAGCTTGCATCACATTCTGTTGTGATTTGGTGCTTACATGGGTGACGCAGGTTCGAATCCGGCTTGCAACCTGTCAGGATCCAATTCCCCTGCTCTCTCCATGATTTCTGTCGAATAAACAAGGCGAGATGTAGTCAAAACATTAAACAAATCTACTGAGGACGTGCTGTAGCTGCAGTAAGAGGCGAGCGGGGCAGAGACGAACAGATGGCGAGAGACTATCATAGCAGTAGAAGGTTTATTCACAGGTGTGTTTGAGGAGTCAGTGCGCGTGTATGAGGGGAACTAAGAGAGAGCTAGAGAGATGGGGGGCACTGCTGTTGTAATAATGTTGGAGTGGGTGTATAATGTGAGTATACAAGCTGTTAATCTCTCCTGTGTAGCTGTGTTTAAATGTGTTTATGCTTCATTAAGCATGCATTACCTGCTTCATTACTGCTGTGTTGCAGCCACTGCCAGCGAGTCTCACGCTCGGAGAGTGTGGATGTGTGGAAGTTCACCCGGCCCTGACAGGACGCCTGCTCCTCTGAGGTACTAAGCAACTTGCTTTAGTTTCATTTGTGCAATGTGGAAGGGATGATATGAGAATGGGTAATTAATGACAGAATTTTCATTTTTGAGTGGAAAATTTCTATGGAAATGTCACTTGAAAAACACTTTATTAAATATATTAAAATAAAACAATCTGAACAATTACACCTTCTTGAGCCATCGATTTGGCAATATTTGTTTTTTAATGAATTATAAAGAATTTCAAGCACCACAACAAGCACCACTGCTCGTCCCCATGGCCATGTACAGAGGGAAAGTGCTTTATTTTGAGGTTAAAACAGGTTTTTCTACCATTTAAAATACAAAAATGTATTCACAGCTATCAAATATATGATGTAAATGACATAAACAAAACAAAATGCCAAATAAATATTATAAAATATATAATGAAAGTAGTGGTCTTCTGGAGTTCAAAAATCATTTATTTTGAAATAAAAATCACGCTGATGACATCACTTGACTTCCTTCTTCCTATTTCCAAAAAGATCTATGAAAAAAGGCCCATGATAAGTCCACTGTCTCTTTCCAGTTATCAGAAATGTTCTCATTTATCTCATGATAAGTCATAAATCACTGGTATGACCTACTTTATTGTTAGAGAATTGTAGAATACTATAATACAAATGGATTAAACTTCTTAATTTAGTGAATATACTATGATTGATAACGTGGTTTGATAGCTTGCTGCAGACATTTTGTAAAATGCATTTTTCATGAAAATTGTCACTGGTGTTACCTTCCTTATGGGTAACACCAGTGAAGATCACTTTTACTAACTGCTTTCACTAATTGCTAAATGTATGCCAAATGTAACAATTTAGTCTCATCTAATAATTATAGTTGAAGAATAAGGATCTTTGGTCTTATGTATGTCACTGGTGATTCACTGTGTGTGTGTTTTTTCTGTCAGATTAAATAAAAGGTGTCACATGTGACATGATAATAATTTGACATCCATTGAATTCTGTTCACTCGAGAGTTAAGATTTAAAGGATTTCATCATTACTTGTTTATAACTGTTGTTTGTATTTGTTTTTTTTTTTTCAAATATTTTCATTGTTTTGCAAGTACATGGTTGCGTAAATGGACTAACATCATTCAATCAAACTTTAACAAACCTGATTAAAATCAATAAAACATAATCTCCTTGTTTGTTTGATTAACATTATTTTTCTGTAACTCTGACTAAATGTGCTTATAAAAATCAATAAATAATATTTCAGAAAACCTTTAAAATTGCCAAAGTAGTAACACCAGTGATAAAAAAGGTACATGTGGTCTTAAAATAAATGCTCAAAAAAGATAATAAAAAATATCATTTAGCTGCCATTTATGTGTATTCATAAAGTCAAAAGATAATCTGATAATGTGGTCTAAGTTGAAATGTTAAAAGAAGAAATACATTTTAAGACATCTAGCCATAACAAAAGTGGATGTTTCTGTAGAATGACCCGGCTTCATTCGGTTCATAAGGACAGATGATGTCTTGTGGTTGTATTATGTTATATACAATTATAAGGTAAAATCGTTAAATGTATGTCCATAAACGTGTGTAAATACACATACATGTACATCAATATCCCCTCCAAAAAAAATTATAAACACATTTGTATTAAACCTCACTTTAAAGTTGCACAAAATAAAAATTCAACCTTTCTATTTTGTAAATGCAATGTATAAATCTTATTGTGAATGATTCATCCATATATAAGTTTCATTTTTTAAGGTTTTTCTGGTCCCTGAATTTTGTGATTTTGGGCTATTTTGCTTCCATAACTTGTCTTCAGTCTATTGAAAAGAAAACATCCAAAAGAAACATTTGAGTGTTTATGTTATGCGTATTACATGTTATCCATTTGCATGTGTAGATTTTAATTATAATACATATCTTTAAAAGTCATTTTCTTATAATGAGTTTATATTTCTGAGCACTGAGCCAGACATCTCCACTTCACCTAAATATACAGTTTGTTTCTATCTATATTCTGAAGGTCTTTTATTTTTCTTTCTATTTTCTATTTTTTTTAAAGAAGGGATTGTTCATATAACATATTTTCCCCCCTTTTTTTTGCCCTTGCTGATAACAGTATTTTTGATTTATAGAGATTTTACGGCGTTAAGCACAGTGTTATGTAATACTGGATCAATGTTGTTATGTATAAATGGTTAATAGGCTTTCTTACATCATTTATAGGATGTTTATTGTGACGAAAATATGTTTTTGTTTAATTTAATTAAAGCTTGAAAGAAATATGGTTATATCCACCATGGGTAAAAGTGATTAGACTAGGCCTAATTTTGCAGTACAGATGTGAACATGTAAATTGTTTTTTAGGTTTAAATCAGTTAAATTATAATTTACAGGTGACAATATTTGAATTTTGATGATATCAGTGGTATCATTATCTCTTCTGATAATATTTTCCTCATTATTTTTTCTTTTTACAAAATTTGCCATAAACATTATTATTGTTAAAAGTGGACCAAGTACTCTGGAACAAGCAGCTAAATGAACTGCAACTGTATTTTTGCGTTTAACTGAAATAATTCATTAAAATATTAGTATGTATAACAGGTTTTGTGCATCTCCAGACCCAAATGGTTTGAGATTGCAAATATGTTTTTTAGATCAACTGATTGATTGATAAATGAATAAATGTAATTTAAGATTTAATGAAAGGAAAACCTACTATATAAAAAGTGTGCAAGAGTGTAACAGACGCAAATGACGGAAGAATGATTGAGATTCGCTCTCTACACCTCCAGTCAAGACAAATGGCGACACCTTGTGGTCACTGACTAAAAGCCATGCCCTCGTCATAGAAAACAATGCACCGTGAACTGGATCTACGCAGTTCGGATAGTTGCAACTTATTGAAAAATTGCAGAAATACATTAATTGTTATTTGAGGACATAAATACAGATTTTGTACAATAATTGATCAATCATAAACGCTCACATTAAATTATTTAATCATTTAAATTCATACTGAAGCTATGAATACAGTGAGGTAATTAAATATTTTATAGAATGGAATAGAACGTGAATATAATTAATGTAAATTAGCAGGAGTTGGGAAGGTTTGTGGGGTTTTACGTTATTATTCCTGCCATCGTTAACGAACGGACAAAAAAAAACTAATTATTATTTTTGTCAGCTCACTTAAATCGTACCAGCTGAATTATTCAATTATACACAAAATACTAGTGATTAGTTTAAATTTACTTTTCCAGTTGCTTTAGTAAAAATTGAAGGACTTTTATTTTGGATGTATGCCAAAGGAAATACGTAAGCGAAGGTCGCTGGGAAAACCCAAACCCTGCTGTGTGATGATGATGAGTGCGACACACAGTTGACCAACCGGTCACGTTACAGTTCTGTAATATCACCTCTTCGTCTCATCTCAAGATTCACAGCAGCTGGGATCGAAACTCAAAGGCTCCTCGCTATAAAGCTGCTATTCGCTGGGTGAAGGGTCAGATTAGATAAGAGAGAAGAGTCAAGAATCAGTCCGCCGCGCCGGCTCGCTGTAAACACGGTAAACGCGTCGACATGAGGAGCTTACCGTATTTCTGCCGGGGACAGGTGGTCCGCGGATTCGGTCGAGGAAGCAAAGACCTGGGCATCCCAACAGGTGAGACCAACGAGAAAAGAAATAGCTCGCGTTAATCCAAAGAGACCAATCCCGAGAGCTTTTACTGGAACTTCTTTCTGTGGGAGAGAGTAGGAAGTGTGTCAGTAACCTTTCACTTTTGTTGAATAAAGCTAAAGGTCCCAGTTCAGTCATACTGTGACTGAGATAACGTTACATTCTGATTAACCTCACGGGCGAACTAATCATTTAAGTATTAAAACAAGCTGTTAATTATTTGACTTTCTTTACACTCAATAAGTGATAAATTCCTTTGGATGTCATACGAGGACAGTTTGAATCTTGTTTGAAATTAAACTGCTTTGATTTAATATTCAGCTAAACATCACACTCTTGTGATGGATGTTATCTTTAAACTAAAGCTCTGGCTAAATTAATATATAACTGTAGGTCTTACTGCACGCTTCTGTGAACTGTTTGATTCTGATTGGCCAGACACGGAACAGTGCCCGCCCATTTTTCACTGACCTTGGTTCCCCATTCATTTTTCTCATAGAGATTTTATAGAAGTCTTAAAGAGTTAGAAAGAGTTAACCATACTAACCTGCTACGAGGTGAATCATAACATTACAAACTTTGATTTGAAGCAAAAGGTACTTAACCGCTTTAATGAAGCATTGTAAATGACTATTTTTTTAAAAAATGATTTAAAGATGCAAATTTTATAGAGATGGGGATAAACAATATATTGTGGGTTTATTGCAAAATATGCATATTAAGTGTACAGATATTTAAGTGGTTTGAGAGTGCTGGGAAACTGACTACATTTACAGTGCTTCAAATGAGTTTTTTGGCAATTTGCTTGTCCTTGTTCTCTGATTGGTGGATTTCTCTTCAGAATCATGGGTAATGTAGTTTTTCCACAAGAAATTTATCCGTTAAACTGTTGAACCATTTTCACAAATTCACATTTTTGTATATTTTCAATAGCTTGCACTTTAAAACCTGTTTTCAAAATGCATAAAGTTTTCTGTTTTTACTCGAAAAAAATGTGTGTGTATTTTTATTTAATAAGTAGCAAAGTATTCTCCGATAATACATGACTGTATATTATCCCTTACTTTTAGTTTTTGCACATCTGTAGCTCTGAAGAGATCATGTCTCAAATGTAAACACACACATATTCTGATTAAAGAAAGTAACATGAAGCCAGCATTTAGTCTTATTAGTGCTAATGGTTTCTTTTCATTCTCATCCCAGCGAACTTCCCAGAGTCGGTTGTGGACACTCTCCCCGCTGACATTAGCACAGGAATCTATTACGGATGGGCATGCGTGGATAACGGAGACATTCACAAGATGGTGATGAGCATCGGCTGGAACCCTTACTACAAAAACACTAAGAAATCCATAGTGAGTCCATATCTATATTTCTAGCGTGCAAACATACAAAAGCTACAGAGCTGATATCATTGCATTCATCAAATGGTCATATTTAATATTGGTATAGTTGATTTGTACGTCTCGTGTCTGATATCAAATATCACATTTATCACAGGAAACGCATGTGATCCACACTTTTAAGGGAGATTTCTACGGTCAGATATTGAGTGTGGCCATGGTCGGCTACATTCGCCCTGAGAGAGGATTCGAATCTCTTGGTAAGACGTTGAGCTGAACTCACCCAGTTCACCCACACACACACACACACACACACTCATTCTGTAACTAACTCCCGGTTGTGTCTTCCTCCCAGATGAGTTGATAGCAGCGATTCATAGTGACATTGAGGAGGCGAAGATAAAGCTGGACCTGCCTGAGCACTTGAAACTGAAAGAGCATCATTTCTTCAAGACGTCAGTGTCGACAAGAGCCAATCAGATCTTGAACGGTCATCGACTGTAACATTCACTTTCACCATCACCTATTTAAAGCCCGTTTATTACTTATGCAGTTTGTTGTTTTCTTTGTGTTAGAAAGATTTCTGTCCCCGTGTGCTGCTTTGGTCAAGTGCAGGCACTATATGTATTTGTTCATATGGTATCATTGCGTAGCCCTGTTGTTTCTATATTTATCGCAAAAAGGAGGATTCAGGTTACTTACTGGTGAATGAAAAACACAGAGCCCTTCCCAGAATTCCATTTTAGAATAGAATAGAATTCCTCCACCTTCACTTTAATTTCATTTTAGTTTTAACAATAGTCAAAATTGGCGTACCTCCTATTTTAAGATAAAATGAATGCTTTTTATGGTTCTCAGAGAACCGTGCCCAGAGGTGGAAGTCCAAGGTTGAGATAAAGCCCAGGTTGTTTGTAATATGAGCGCAAAACTGGGCAGATGGAGAACAAACAGTGACTGAAGACAAAGTTAATTAATTTAAATGGTCTTTTAAATATTTAAATGTGTACAGAAGCTCTGCATAGCAAACACTTGCTACTGTCTACATGTGTTTTACTAAACCTTAACCTAAAATAAAATTGTACCCCACTTTCTTTTACTCTGATACATTTAGAGTTTACATTAGTAAAGACACTCAAGAGTCAGGTTAGATCATGTAGATTTACAAATGATCTTCTGATTTACCTTATATCATCATGTTGTGTTCTTGTTGATCTGATGCTAGAAACACGTGCTGCTGGTTTAGTGTTAAACTGCAGCAATCCTCTGTACAGGTGCGTCCACGACGTTATTAGCGAGATTTCACTGGCAAAAGAAATGTTGATTAATTATCAGTAGAGTGGGGATGTATGTTTACACAGAAATCGGTTTCAAACCAAATTTTCGCCACTTTCTGTTGGACAGAGCCGCAAATCTGTGTGTGGTTAACAGACACGTGGACTTGGATTTTGGCCGCGAAAATTCGCTGAAGAACGGAAAATGTGATCGCACCTTAATTTAGGAATTATTAGTAAAACGTTACTCTTTAAAAGCTGTTTGTTGATTCTGTTACCTTCACCATCTATATTCATCAGACTGGGCCTTTAATTGTTGAACCGCTGCTTCTGTATATATCTGATACTGTGTGCATATGTTTTCTGTTTCTTTTTTTCTTCTTTCTTGTTGTAGGTCAGGGCAGTGCCTTAAGTATGTGAAATCAGACTTATTAATATACAGTGCACAACCAAGCATTCCTTCAATGTTGAGACCTGCTTGTAAGCATTAAACAAAAATGCCTTGTTTACTGTTGTCTTTATCTTCTTTAAAAATGCTTTCATGATGTCATAAATAATTGACAAGGGAAATGAGAACTGGAAATAAATCATATCTAGTTCTGAATCAGTGGTGATAAATTCATTATAAATAATCTTGTCAGCAATTGGTTATCTGGTAGCTTTACTTTAACAAACAAACTTTAACAAAGCCTATTAAAACTATTAAAATGGACCAAATAAAATTAATGTTAAAAAGCTGACCTAACTGAACACTAAATCTAAAGGGATTGTTTACCCAAAAATGACAGTTCTGTCATTTGTTCATCCTCAAGTTGTTCCAAATCTGTATGAGTTTCTTTCTTCTGGAACACAAAAGAAGATATTTGGAAGAATGTTGGTAACTAAAATCCTGTGGAAGTCAATGGAACCCAAAACTGGACTCAACCCAAAATGTTGAACAGTAGTGTATACAAGTCATTTATGTTTGAAGAATTAGTTTATGGTTTATTGTGCTAAATTCATAAAATGAATATGAAGTATAAAAACTTTCATGCAGAAGTTCAGAAAATTGTACTATAGGCGTATAATGCTCTGTTATTCTGGTTTGCAACAGCAGTTTCTGAAGATCTACAGTACATATTTACATTTAGTCATTTAGGAGAAGCTTTTATCCAAAGCAACTTCCAAAGTAGAAGCAATCAGACCAATGACAGAGCAGCAAGTGCTGTGACAAGTCTCACATAGCAAGGTTTTTATATATATAACAGACAATAGAATAGTGCTAGTATTAACTGGTCACGTGATGGCGAAAGAGATGTGTCTTTAGAAGTTTTTTGAAAATGGCTACAGATTCAGCTGCTGGGGTTGAGACCTTCAGTTGGTTAGTCGTTCGATGGGATGGGTACAGGGAAAGTTGTTTGAGTGATTTTGTGCCTCTTTGGGATGGCACCACGAGGCGTCGTTCACTTGCAGAATGCAAGCTTCTAGAGGGTGCGTAGATCTGAACTAGTGAGTTTAGGTATAGTGGTTGTCTTGTAGGCAAGCATCAGTAGGCCCTACCTTGCAAACTGATGAAGAGATGTGTGACGTGAGCTTTCTTCGGCTCGTTGAAGACCATATATCTGATGATTTCATCATGTGTTAATTTAATCAAGTAATCAACCATAAATGAGATAAACCCACAACAAGAAGCCATAATGTCCCATTCATCATCCTTTATAGATAACAGACTGTTTGATCAGCTAACATTTGAAAAGGACTGTCAATACACTGTATAAATCATTTACAGGTCTTAAAGGAACAGTTCACCCAGAAATGCTGAATATGTACTCACCGTAAGACCATCAAAGATGAGGTTATTTCACCAAAACAGATCTGAAGAAATTGAGCATTACATCACTTGCTCACCAATGGATCATCTCCAGTTAATGGGTGCCGTCAGAATGGGAATCCAAATAAATATTTATAATAAACAGATTTGTTTATAGGAACACTCCTTTTCGCTTCACTAGATGCTAATTGATGGACTGGAGTCATGTGGATTACTGTGAAGTTTTATCAGCTGACGGCACCCATTCACTGCAGAGGATACGTTGGTGAGCAAGTGATGTAATAACTAACAAACTCATCTACATTTTGGATGGCCTGTGGGTGAGTACATTTTCATTTCTGGGTGACATTTTCCTTTAACTACAAACATAAAACAGGCATGACATAAACATGAATACTTATGATAGCACCACGTGGTATTTAATATTTAGCTACTTACCAAAAGAGTATTACATTTGCACCATCAAAGATGCTCTTTTCCATTAGAAGTGGATGGAGACCAGAGTCTGTCAAGAAAAAAAAGCACCATAAAAGAATACAAACAATGGCCTGTATGACTCCTGCACTTTATTCCAAGCCTTTTGAATTAATTTTTCAAGTCAAAATTTACTGAAAACTCACGGTAACCATTTATTGTACGCAAAAGAGCAGCTTGCACATTCTGCTGAATATCATCTTTTGTGTTCCACAGAAGAAATATGGGTTTAGAACAACATCATGGTGAGTAAATGATGACAGAATCGTGATATTTGGGAGAACTATTTCTTTAATGGTTGATTGGTGAAGATTAGTGGGTTTCTGCATGTCAAAATGATAATAAATAAAGTATTGATATGCATATATCAAAGAAAATAAACAGGTTTTTGTGTTTTATGTGAGAGTATACATATCATCATATTCCAGCTCCACCTCCTCCCCCTCCTCATCTCTCTCCAACAGGCTGTATTTAAACTTTCGATACACCATCCCGTCCCTCCCCATGTACACAATGTCCTCGTCTTCCTCCTCCTCATCCTCTTGGCCTGCTTCTTTATCGCAGTACTCTGCCTGCATGCTGTCGCTGAAGGTCGCAGAGGTGAAGTGGTCGTCTGCGATTTTGGTGTAGCCGTTCGATTTGATGGTGAGCTTTAAGAAGATCTTCTGCCGAAATTGCAGGAAGAGAAAAATGGCAAGCCACAAGCTCACCAGCACAAATATGACAGTGAAAACAAAAAGGCCAGGATGAACCCAAGTCACTGGATCGTTGTTGAAGAGGCTGTAGCTCAGTGCGACAATGCATTCATCTGAGAAAAGAGAGGTTAAAGGTCAATGGCTTCACACTGAAAGCTCAAAAAAATTCCAATTTTAAAAATATACAAACCATAATTTAGTAACATGTCCCGCTTTGAGTCAGTGTTATTTAATGATACAGTATTATGTGACTCTTACATGGCTGGTTCAGGCATTAATGGCATGCTGTCATTACAACAGAAAATGTGATGTACATCTTTGTGAAAACAAAGATTATTGGAGTACATTTCAAAAGAATACTAGTCATTCTTGACTTTGTGTTACTTGTCGCTTCGTTGTGATTATTTATGAAATAGCAATTTCTAAGTGAAAATGGTTTCACAGTAAATGTTTTTTTTTTTTCAGTGTAGAATAAATGCATTTAAAGCTTGTACCATTCAGTGCGTGGCACTGGCAGCATTGCGAAGCAAATCTTGAGGAATTCATGCGTGTGTTTTCTCCACAGCAAGGAAGACACCTCCCATCCTCTGTGAGGCGCTGTAGAACAGGGCACGAGGTGCAGCTGTAGGGTCCCGGACCTCTACATTCATTACAGGACGGGTCACATGGGCCACATGTGTTATTCTGTGCAAAACACAAAACATGTTAGAAAGAACTAAAAATATCTCAAATGAGGAATTTGTCTGGAGTAATCTATGAAGGGGTGTTCACACATTTAATGTACGTTTGAATGGCTAAGAAATGTCAGAAAGTGATTAAATAAGATAAACACAAACAATGAAGGTATAATTAAAAAAAACACTACAATATAGTTAGATTAGCACATTACAGATTTGATAAAACTGTATTAAAGAGCCATTTACCACACGGATGGGATATTCCCCAATTAGACACATAGATGTGCAGATTCCTCCAAACATTTTGAAACCATCATAACATGATGTACAGGAGATCGCACCAGGGCCTGCCGATCACATGACAGACCATTTCAATCACGCTGAGGTACACAAATCATGTCATCTGCACTCTGATTGTACTAAAGACTGCATAAAATGGATTTAAAATGCAGGATGAAAGACAACTTTCTGAAAAGTCAGAGTTAAGATGAAAAAAGATGATCTAGTCTTATTTTTAAACCCTAAATATCACTGCATTAGTATTTAGACACTTTTGTTGTCAAACATTAAATGTTCATATTGTGATAAACTTCATATATCAATAAAAAAATCACTTCAGATATGCATAAGTGTGGCTTAAAGGAATATTGCGGATTCAGTAAATGTGTAGTTAAATCAACAGCATAATGTTGATTACCATAAAAAATCATTGTGACTCTTCTCTTCTCGTTTTGTTTAAAAATAACTTACAATGGAAGTGAACGGGGACAATTTTTGAAATTGTTCAAAGCAGAAAGATGAAGCTTATTAGCAGCAAAGTTTAAAAATGTAATATCACTAAGTAACTACTACTGTACTATTTGAAACACTGAGTATTTAAACATTTACAGACGTAATGCATCCACTTCCATTGCAACCCAGATTTTATTTTTAAAGAAAAGGAGCGACAAATTAAAATTAAAGCAACATTATGTAAATTTTGGTGGTCTAGTGGTTAATAAACAGAACTGCACACATCCCGCGGAAGAAAATTCTAACCGGAGCTACTTCTCCAAGTTTATGTCTATGGCGATTGACGCAGGTATGTGTTACTCCGCAGCGTCGACGACCCGAACAGGCTACAATAGTCCAAAAATAATCACTCATTATAAATGTACGTTACCGTAGTGATTTGGAATAAGACAAAAAGGCGGTTTGGTACAGTAGATGAATTTATGATGTACTCGCTCATTATATATTTTGCAAATTTTGAAGTTACATAGGGTTGCTTTAACAATATTATGGCAATAAACATTATGCCTGTTGATTGAGCTTAACTTGTGTCGAACCCAGCAACCCTCTACAACGAGGGTTATATATATAGTTATATATATAAAGTATAGCGAGTCAGGGTTTCCTAAATCAGGGTTTGCATTGCATTTAAGTAAATAAAACACTTAAAAAACAAAAAAATAATATTTTATCTGAGTTTATAGCTGGACAGTTTAAATCTGCCACTCCTAAACATGCTACAGCACATAATTTCACAATCATACTAAACTATATCATGATTACTGCGCAGCCCTATTTATCTGACAGTTGTAGGTATGTGGTGAGTCTGACCCTTGCATGTTTCACAGGTGGGGTGGCATCTTTGGCAATCTCCGTCTAAGGTGCGAGGGAAGTAGTTTGATGGGCATGACCGCAGACACTGTCCGGACTTTTTCAACAGGAAGTATCCATCTCTACAGCTGAGACAGAAACGGCTGCTTCCTGAGCATTCCTTACATGTGTGGTCACACTCTTGACATGCTCTGCTGGAGGCGTCCACAAAGTAACTGCAGGGGAAATACAGACGTGTCTTACAACGCTGTCATTTTGGAAAGCATCATTTTTGAATAATCAGTTGCATCAAAAGCAAGTCAGTTAGCATTATTATTACAAGACACTCTGAAACACCTGATTCTGACTGGTCAATTGTGGAAAATGTTTCTGTATAATTACTGCTAAACTATATATTTGACCCCTGCCCATGGCAACACTGTGCTACTTTCATGTTTCTCGTATTACTCTACAGTTTCAAATGAAAGCGGTTAGATTCTGACTGTTGTGAAAATGAGAAAAATGCCCCATATTCTACCAATTTAACCTGCTCAAGCAGCATCAGTTATAACAAGGTAAAAATATATTTTCTAAAATGTAATTTATATATGTAATGCAAAGCTGAATTTTCAACATCATTACTCCAGTCTTCAGTGTCACATGATCCTTCAGAAATCATTCTAATAAAGTAATAACATTACTTTAAATGTTGAAAACATTTTCTTTCTTTTTTTTTGTAGAAACTGTGATGCATTTTTTTTTCAGGATTCCCTAATATTGCATTTAGATGCAATAAAAATATTATATTATAGATGTCCAAAAAAAAAAAAAAAAAAAAAAAAAAAAAAAAAGATAAAGAAGCAGAAATAAAGATGACAGGATAAATTTCAGGTCAAACTATCCAATTGCAAAAAGACTTTCTGGACTAACACATTGACCTTTTAAAGTACTTCATCTCATAATTGGAAGGAATGTCAGTAGCTTGGCATGTAGCTAGAGCTTTTCATCCAAAGTGACATACAGCATACTAATTAGAGACGCAGTTTCCCCCAGCAAACACAGATTACATGCCTTACTAAAGCGAACAATGGCAGGAGAGCAGGACTGTACCGACAGCAGCTCCTCAACCACACGCTCGCTTCTGTGTTATTACCCAAGATCATAAACTCAGAGGAAAGTATATTCACTTTTTGGCCTTTTTGAGGGTGAAATGCTCTAAAAATTTTAGTAGAAAGACAATAAAATACAAAAGAGTGCCATTATTATTAACAGTAGTAATATAGCATTTGGCCACTTCAATCACATTTAAAAATGTCCGAATGTTATGGAAGCCTGTTTCCGCCACTAAATAAATAATAAAAAAAGTATCGTGACTTTATATTTACATCGTGCATTTCTGACTTTTTTCTCACAGTTGCGAGTTTACATCACACAATTTAGATTTTTTTTCCTCAAAATTGCCTGATACAAACTCGCAATTCTGACTTTTTTTCTCGCAATTGCAAGTTTGTATCTCGCAATTCTGACTTTTTCTCAGAACTGTGAGATTTAAACTCGCAACTGTGAGTGATAAAGTCCAGTTCTGAGGAGAAAAAAAAAATCTGACTTAACTCACAATTGCGAATTTATATCTTGCAATTCTGACTTTATTTCTCACAACTGCGAGTTTATATCTTACAATTCTGAGACAAAAAATCAGATTTGTGAGTTTGTATCAGGCAACTGTGAGAAAGTAAAGTCAGAATTGTGAGATAAAAAAGTCGCATTTTATTTATATATTTTTTTTTTTTTTTTTGTGTGGGGGAAGGGGTTTTATATAATGTGTCTGTGGAGATGTGCGATACACAAAAAAGAAGTGTGGTGCACCCTAGAGGTGAAAGAGTTAAAAGACATGAATCTTTGTCATTATGACAGTGTATGATTTTCTGGTTTCGTTTAATTGATAAAAATGACATACTTAATTGACACACAGTCCTGTTTCACTGCATTTGATTTCGTTTGAACTGTAACTACATTTATAAAGATAATAAAGACTACATTAAAATAAAATAAAGCAATAAAATTAAGTAAATGAGTTATATGATACCTTAGCGGACAGGTGGTGAAGCAGCTGTGTCCGAGCAGAAGCAGCCCTGGTTTACAGGTTATACAGTCATTACTGTGATGTCCCAGGCATGACGCGCATTTCACGTGGCACTGAACACACTCCTGCTTGCCCTTGTCTACATAGTAACCACCAGGACACGTAGACACACACGTCTGATCTGATAAACGACCAAAACAATGTGTACAAGACATTACATCATGCATGTATGACTAATGTGTAACATTTACATTCGTTTTCTGCAGTTGTTTCGCAATTATTTAACAAATTGAAGAACTTCTCTTGTGCTAGATTGCTTTATAATAAATGTCATTAATGCTCAGTTGAAAAAATGATACCAGTTTCATATGGAAATGAAATGTGGTGTGCAGGTGGGCTCTTACTGAGCAGCAAGCGTTTGGGGTTGCAGCTGAGGCACTGCTGTTTGTCTGCGCCCGAGCACTGGAGACAGCTCTTGTGACAGGCCTTGCACTGGCCGTCCTTATCGGTGAATGTGTGCAGAGGGCAGCCACTGAAGACCTCGCAGTGCCCGTTCACATCCTTCCTCATGTTGTCTCTACAGGTGAGACAGGAGGACGGATGAGGACCTGAGCACGTCTGGCAGGACTTGTCACACTCTAAAAACAGACATATTTGGTGTCAAAAAAACAGGTGTGGTATTACTATAATGATAGCATGATCGGGTGATTGTTATTAATATGTAAGGCTACATTTACTCGATTAAAAATACAGCATCTTCTTTTAGCATTATACATGTATTTACTGTCTCTTTTGATCAATTTAATGTGTACCGTACCTCGACACTCTGCTCCATCCAGATACGTTTCTGGTGGACAGCTGTACAGACACTTTGTGTTGTGACGTACATATCCATAATCGCCACAGGAGGTGCAGTCATCTTCATCAGGTCCGTCACATTCTGCACAATCACTGTGACACGGCGTACACTCATTCTGCTCCAGGTTTGTAAAGTACCTCTTGGGACAGTCATCAAGACATTGATCTTCATGCAGGAAGTGGTACTCTTCACATGCTGAGAGAGCAGGAGAAAGATAAAGCAAAGAAGCTTCAGAGAGGTAACGCCCATCTTCAGTGTAGAGAGAAGAAAAAGGAACTTGATAAATATGTTCGCTAAGGCTACATTTATTTGATTAAAAATACAGCAAAAAGAGTAATATTGTAAAATATTATTACAATTTAAAGTACTTTTTTATTAGAATATATTAGAAACTATAATTTATTTCTGTGATGCAAAGCTGAATTTTTTTGCATTATTACTCCAGTCTTCAGTTTCACATGATCCTTCAGAAATCATTTTAATATGCCGATCTGCATCAAAGGAATAAATTACGTTTAAAATACATTCAAAGAGAAAACAGTTAAATTGTTATAATATTTCAAAAGTTTTGTTTTTCAAATGAATGCAGACTTGGTGAGCATAAGAGACTTCTTTCACACATTTTTGGCCAGTGGTGTAGCTGTGTAGGAAGTCACTTACCTGGGGCTACAGTAAATTATACAGATTAGTGGTTATTATTATAAAATGTCAGTCGGTGATGAATAATGTCGAGAACCTCACCACTGCATTTGCCCCTTTGGTCACATTCGGTGCAACCCCTTGGACAGATCTCACAGACTCCATCCTTTATAAAGTGTCCTGCAGGGCAGTGATGCACACAGTGGTGTTTGTAACGTATGTAGCCTTCCTCACACCTCGGACAATAATTGGCTTCCCCCTCACATGAAGCACATCCCACGGCACAGCTGACACACACGTCGACCTCTGGGTAACCCCTGCGATGGTGACACAGACATTATATGATGGTTGTTAATATGTGGCAAAAAAGTTCATCAAAGTTCTCCTAAGACAAGAACACACTTTGGTTTTAGGTTTTAGGACAACTTTGATGAAAGGCTTTGATCCACTTCAAATGTTGACTAGTGTAGTATTACAGTATTAAAAATATGTATTATATACTGTAGGTGTTATAGTACTGCCCAATAAAAGTCTTGAGCTACAGGACCATTTGTCGTGTACTGTTAGCTACATTCATTACTTTAAATTTAATCATTACATAACTTAGAAAAAATAAATAAAACAACAGAACACAAAATGTGAGAAAGGAAAAGAAAAGAAAATAATAAACAAAATAAAATTTAATTAAATTTAAATAAATAAAACACTGAATTTTCTATTGTAAAGTTAAATGGAATAATAACAAATAAAATAAATACAAATAAAACACAGCATTTTCTCTACAACTAAATTCAAATAAAAGGCTCATTCCATGAAACTGGTGTCTTTTCCACTTGAAAAATAAAAAAAAGTTTTATCAACATTTTTTTAAATATCCTTGAAATGAAGACTGTATTGTGCCATCTTAGGCTATATAATTTATTATTTTATGACTACTTTTCTACCTCATGTTTTGGTATTTCTGTCAACCCTGTTACCGACACAAGCGTTACTAGATACTAGTGTTTAATTAGAACTATGTGATAGTTTCCACATACTGTATATGAGCAGAATTTTAGTCCCTCTTTCAATTTGGCAAATTAAAAGTCCTGCTGAAAAAGAAAAATCATAGTGAGGGACAGGCCAAAAAACTTACCCTTATCAACATCAATGCTATTTAAATTATTTAAAATACTTAATTGACTTTTTTGATGTAGTATTGATGAAAGAATACATAGTATTGTTATGTTTTTAAATAGCAAATGTATTGGTTGTTATATTAAATCTATGTTTGATTATTCCTTAGGGATGCAAAAGGCACCGATTTCGTGGAATGACCCAAAAATAAGCTTAAAAAAAAGCACAGAAAACAAAATGAATGTTAGAAAGGAAAAAGAAAAGAAAATGTAATTAACGAAAATAAATACAACATAAAATAAAACAAACAAACATTTAAAAAATTACAATGACAAGTGCAACCCAGGACGCAGCCTGTGGGAGCATGCGTTTGAACATGTAGCATTTTCTGTTTAAAAATAAACATTTTCACCTTTTACACTCAGCGACACATTTGCCGTCCTGCAGGTAGAGTGGACCAAAGGCGTTTTTGCACTTCAGACAGTGATGTGCGTCCTGACACATCAAACAGTCTGCTGAACAGTCTTCACAGCGCCCACTCGTCTGGTTTCTGTAAGTCTCATGTGGACAAACGGACACACACAGCTGACTGTTGGTGAGAAACATACCTGTGTAGACATACAAACATGCATATAGATTCCAGCTCTCAACATTTGACAAAGATTACTAATGTATCTATAATATCTGTCTGCATTTGCATTTGTGAAACATGTAGACTGGAGGCACAACTGAAATCACTCACCTTCCTGACAGGAATCACACTGGTCTTTCTGATGCCCTGAACACGTCCTGCAGGAGGAATCACACTGCTCACACTCACCCTCACCTGCACACACACACAATCAGTGAACAAAGAATCAGACTTGCAAAGTCTTCAATCAATATAATATAACTCATGTTTACTTTCATTAAAATAATGACTTATTGAAATGAATATTTTGTACCGTTTAGGAATTTTCCGTCAGGACACTTGATCTTGCTTTTGCTGATGCACTGACCCCTTTCTAGAAACATGTCATCTTCACAGGAATCACAGTCGTTATCGTCCGGACCACCACATGATCGACACGTGCTGTGACACGGCTCGCACTCCTGCTTCATGTCAGCATAAAAACCCTCCTTACAGGCTTCTGCACATGTGCCATCTGCAGAAACACAGGATTTCAGTAAACAGACAGATATTTGGGCAGGTGGAGGCTTAAATGAGGGTTCAAAGTTTTACCACTGAGCTGGATGCTAACTGCTGTTAATGATGTTATATTATAAAAATGTAAACTGATATTGAATTAAAACATTTTCATTAACTGAAAGTAAATACTAATACAACTGGGAAAAAACAAATACATTTCAGGACTCTAACAATTAAAAAGAAACTTTGATGGTATATTATTAAACTTTTTAATCTGTCTGCATAAAACTTTAAAACGCCACTAGACAGCAATAGAACAGAAATTTAACACAGCTAAACATTTAAAGTGAATGCTCATTAACTTTGGCAGCCCTAAAATAAAAAAAATAAAATAAAATAAACTGAACCAAAAAATAATAAATAAATAACTGACAACTCACAAAAACTTAACTAAAAATACAAATTAGCAAAATAAAATAAAAATTCAACACTGTACTAACTCTGTTTACAAATACTCTGTATGTGTGCTCATGTGTCAAAACCAGCTTCTATTCAGAGTCTCCTCAGACGCAAACAACAGATTACATGTGGCATACATAACCGGGGCATGTTGTCACAAAGGCTCAATGTTTATTTAATTAACTTTTTTCTATGTAGTAACATGTGATATGTTGATATGGTATGATAATATGATATATGATCATTTTTCTGTACACAAGACTTAAAAATTATGCATTTATACAAAAACTGATTTTCAAACATAAACCAAAAATGTAACGACTAGCTATATGCCTCTCTACAGCTGTAACTGAGAAATCAAAGGACAGCAAAACAAATACCAGGACTGGCAACAGCACGTCTGTCTAAGTGCAACAAATACTATGCTGTTTCTCCAGAGGTGCCTTCAAAAGCATGTTGCACACATACAGCACAGACCCAAAGCCTGAAGTCTGAATGATACAGACAGACACGTCTCATCTCACCTGACAGGAAGAAGCCTTCCTCACACTGGTAACACTGAGAGGCATCGCAGGTCTCACAGTGATCATCACATCGAGCACACCTCATGGACAACTTGTCCTCAAAAGTCCTCTCAGGGCACATCTTGTGACAGCTCGATTTCAGCCTGCGGAAATACACCATCTCTTACACTTTACATCATTAGCACATCAATTATAACTACTTACGAAGTCACAAAGTCAAAAAACATGAGACAGACTTACTGATAATAGTCCGGTAAACAAGACATACAATGCTCTGGATTCACTAAGGGAGAAGACAGCGTTAATACACTCTTCATAGAAACAGAAATGACTCGGTGGCTACTGAAACTACTACTGATTTATAAGCTTTGACTGAAAATGCAGATTTTATTTATTTATTCATGATAACCAGCAGAGGCGACATTGCGGTGCTAAATTCTCACACACATTTCACACACTCAGTTCTGGAGGTCATAATACAAAACAAGAAGGTAATACTGTTGTGTTGTGAGACTAGGTTGTCTCAGGAAGTTATACAACTACTTTAAGTTTCTTTGGTTTGACTCTATCTATGCGTTTCAGCCCTGAATGAAAAATAAACCCGTTTAGGAAGTTCGACCAAAGCATTGTTTATCTGTCTGAGCTGCTGCAGAGAAATAAATTAATGTCTACAGCCACGAATGACCAGATGATAAAAATGAGAAACTTGAAACACCTCTTTTATTGTTCCTCAGTTTGAATATGGCTTTATTCTTGCAATATTACACTGACCAACAGAGGGTGACAGTGATCACCACTCACACATGATATGATCTGAGGGGATGTGTTTCTAGTGTCAGACGGTATTGTTGAAGGAAAGATTGTAAGTTTCTCTTAAACTTTATCGGTTTATCGGATTTAAATGGGACGAAAAGTTGCGGGCTTGTGTTAGACACTTATCGGTGTCTTTACTACTTTGATCTTGACACAGTGACTTGCTGTTTGTCACAAGCTGGTGAGCAGCCTACCTAGACATCACTGTGGACACTACTTTTCTGAGCCATGATGCCAAATAATGCTGCCTTGAAGTGCAGATGCAGGCAACCCGCCACGTTTTGAGATACAGACCAGATATACTCTAAATCTGAGAATTATAACAGATGCAAAGAGATACTGGAAGCTGTGTTGAGACACACACAACCCCTATCATTTGTGCACTACACGCATAGAAATCACTGGTGCGTCTAGAGCAGAAACGGGCTCAAAGTTACAAACCATTAGTGAAATGCTTCTATTTTGAACTAATTTAGAACAAACATTTACAGGAACTTTTAATTATTGTAAACCATTTACAGGAATTTTAAATTATTATAAACTATCAGCCTAATAATCTGAATAATAATAAAAAAGTAGTAAGAATTACACCATAAAGCCTGACAAATTAAATAAAAGTCAGTTGTTTTTTTTTGTTTTTTTAAATGGAGTATCATATTTAGCACATTAGGCTTTTGATGATAAAGTAAAAATATAGTATGATATAGCCAGAATCAAGCTCACACTTGAGGAAAAACAACTCATTTTTATTCAGAGGCCCAAACTGAGTAAAAATGTGAAATTTTCTGCAGCTGTTTTTCATAATGAAATTTTATAGCTAATGTAAATCAGTGAGATCTTAATTACAGCATAAACTACTGAAAATGTGTGTGTGTGTGTGTGTGTGTGTGTGTGTGTGTGTGTGTGTGTGTGTGTATGTTGTCACTTTATATCCATCAATAATATGTGTTAGTAATTCATTAAAATGCTTTGTTATATTATCAAAGCTCTAGTTTTTATTTTGGGGTCAAAACAATGCGATGCAATACAATGATGATTGAGAGCTGCACAAATAAACGTTCCTCATCTAAATGTATCATATTTGATACATTTTAACAATTTTTCTAAAAAAAGAAGTATAACCAAGTTAACCTAAGTTGCCTAAGTGTTAGTCTTTTAATATTATTGACAATGTTACAGGATTTAAATGGATTTTGCTACAAAAAGCCACATGAGCCACAACCTGAAATCAATGTTTTTAAAATTATACTAAAATGCTTTTTACTTGCCTAAAAAGTATAAACTATCTATGCAAGTTTATCTAAACTAATATATGTCATCAGTCTGATGCCAGAAGGCATATAGAGGATTGTGTACAACATGTTTTCAGTAAAGTCTGGATCATGTTGATAATTTAGAGGTCATTTGTGTATCAAAACTTGATAGATTAGGCTTTATAGGGTTAATAACATAAGAATGGAAAATAGTACATATAAATAATATATGCTAAAACATTATTTCCAGGTTTAATTAAACATTTAGCCTCTGCTTATGTTAAACAGAATATTAAATTGGTCGTTTTCAAGACTTTTATACTGAGGATGTTTTTTTTTACTGAAAACGTGATGCATTTCATTTCTTTATGAGCAATGCTTGTTGTGCACACATCCATCCAAATAATGATATACTGACCAGTCAGGCATTGCTGACAGCCCTCCTCACAGGTTACACAGTCTTCATGACCAGAGTCAGCTGCTGCACCTATACAAGAACAAGTATCACACCACGAGTCAGCAGAATTAGTGTTGCTAACATGGAAAAGGAAATTGCATGATACAGATGTAGATAAAAACCAGATAATGTCTGTATTAGCATGTGTGGCAGAGGCTGCGTGTGTGCCCTGGAGGCCAGAGCGCAGGACCCGTTTATACATGTCTGCCCCTAATGATAAGAATTTCTGTTCCCCCACTGACTTCTGCAGACAAGCTCTTCCCTCATGCTCAGCGCATCTTTGACTGTGATAACAATTTGTGAAGAAGATTAGATAAACAGCAGTGGGTGTCGTGAGAAGCCAAACAACATCCATAGAGTTAGATTTACAGATATACATAGGCTAAAGCGATCTAGCTCAGCACACAAAATGAGAGAAAAGTCTTCTGTCTAGTGGGATGAATCTCATGAAAACATGTCTTTGTGAAACAGCACTGCAGAATCAAAAGATAAAAAGTATATTTTTGTGTATTTTTAGATCCATTAGCATTTTGTGTCACATTAGTACATTAATGCCTTTTAAAGTTTTTTCTTCCTGTAATTTTTTTCATTGCAATTGCATTTTTTTACTTAATCACACCTTGGTGTACAGAAGATACCTTTTTCAAAAACATTTAAAAAAAATCTTACCACCCTTACCACTAGCAACTACAACACAAGCAGTATAACATATACTATCATAATGTATAAACACATACACCATCTATCATAAATACCATATATATGTAATTTCCTGACAGGTTTTGTGAGATTCATCCATTGGGAAAATTATGGTGAAAAATACTGGCCAAAAAGCAAACACAAAAACATTTTGGCAATGGCAATGTGTTTTTAACACTGCGCCTACAGCTCAACCACTAATTCGATTTTCAGAAGAATTTTCAAATAAATCTCACTCACATTCCAAAAAAAAGTAACCAGAATCTTAACATCACAAAAAAGAAACAGGGAAAAGGCCAAGCAAGCAATAGAGAACATTCTAGAACAGTTATGATGCAACTGACCCAGTCCACACTCCAGTTTGGCACACGTCCCGTCTTTAGGGTAGTAGGAGGGGGTGCAGTGGAGACAGTGGCCTGTAGAAGTACACACAGTGCAGTTTGGAGGGCAGGGGTCACATGTTCCCTCCGAGGAATGTGAATAACCCTCTGGACAGGTTTCACGACACTCCCCTTCAAAGAGGTACCGCTCCACTCCGAATCGATCTGTGTGAAAACAAACAGAATAAGAACAATGTTAAGAGCTTGTATTTTTCTCTATTTTGTGAAGCAGTCATGACTGTTTACCTTTGCTACAGCGAGTACATTTGTCAGGCCCCTCGTCTGTACATTCGAGGCATGTGTGGTGGCAAAGATGACACTGTCTCTCCCCCTTGTATTTCCCAGGATCACAGCTGATCACACATTGTCCGTTATCATAGAGCCTGCCAAAGAATAAAAACTGAAATCTGTCCCCACACAGTGCACCTCTTGTCTCACTGGGACTTTTTTTTTGACTGTGGTTCTTTTCACACCTCACCTGGTGAAAGCACAGCTGATGCAGTCTTTACTCTCAGGTCCAGTGCACTTTGAGCAGGTTGAGGAACACAGTTCACATTTATCAGGTTTGCTTAAATATTCCCCTGATAAAAAAAAAAAATACAGATAACACATCAGCTGCATAAAGATGCTTAACTAGAATATCCTACTTCTACTAGCATAGGTAGACACTAAAATTGTATTAGCAGTAGTGAAAAAAAATGCTTTGTTGGTATATAATCCAGTGGCTAGTGCTTATTATATTAGTATATTTATGTATGTAGCATCAGAAATACCTAACATTTCCCTGAATGCACGTTTAAGAAAAGTAGGAAAATACAAACAAGTAAAAAAAACAAACAAGCAAGCTGATTTAATAAATACAAATGAGCAAACAAAACAAGCAAGCAAACAAATAAACAAACAACCAAATGAAACATGCTAACAAAACAAGCAAACCACACAAATACAAACAAGCAAGCAAATGAAACAAGCAAACAAAACAAATAAAACAAGCAGATTATACAAATAAATGCAAACAAATGAAACATTACGTGCAAAGAAAATTAAACAAGCTAATGACACAAAAACAAGCAGATTAAACAAATACATGCAAACAAATTAAACAAACTAATGAAACAAACAAACACAAATACATGCAAACAAACAAAACAAGCTAACAAAAAACAAATACATGTAAATAAACAAAACAAGCAAGAAAATGAAACAAGCATATGAAACAAAAACATACATAAAGCAAATAAAACATGTAGATTAAACAAATACAAAAAAGCAAAAAAGAAACAAGCAAACAAAACTAGTACATTAAAGACAAAATCAAAAAAGAAACAAGCAAATAAAACAAGCAAACGAAACAAACAAAAAATACATACAATGCAAACAAGTAAAAAATACATTTAAACAAGCTAACAAAAAAAGCAAGCAAACAACAAAGAAAAAACAAAAAGAAATGCATATATAGATACAAAAAGAGGGAAACCAAAGTGCTTACCTGTTCAGAGCTTTAGCATTAATAGGAAAGGCTTCTGGTTGAAGGATTGACCAGCTGACGTTTATGATTGCAGACAATTCAAAGGCCATGCACATGCAGGATTCATAAATCAGAACACTCTCAAAAGTAGTAAGAAAGCTTATGAAGATTGCCCTCATACAATCAGCAGGCCTTAGAAACTGAAAACTTAAAAAGAACCGAAAGCTAAATAAAAAAATAATAATTTTGCGAGTTGCAAAAAACTGACCACAATAAAAAAATCTTGCACATAGAGTCAAACTGACACCTTTGTTAGTATAACCAAAACATATTTTTCACTCTCTGGGTGTCAGAATGGATCAAAACTATCCCAAAGCGATGTTATGGGAACGTGAGAAAAGCTAAATACATTGAGCTAACCTTTAACCCAAGGCTAAGCAATGCATTTGTGAGATCTCCTTTAGAGTGAGCTGGACATGTATAGCTGGCTGACCCTTCTGATGACCTCAGGCTTACGCTCTGATACACTCTATTCACTCAATTCTGACAGTCCTGAAGCGGCGGCTCATGACCCTACATGACCGTAATTGAGTTGTCAATCACTAGACTAAACATGGGTCCAAAGCCAATGTCAGTTAAATGAGTTTTCTCACTCAAACTGCTTGCATTAAATTGCAAAAACACTGACGAATCGCTTTGATATTTCTTGCATGGTTTGTAACATTTAAATGTGTCAGTAGTAATGGCTTTATCATGTTACTCACCACAGGAGAGTAACAATGGCTGTATGGGAGCCGCAAATATTTTAGAAATGTTTGTTCTAAAGCAAACGGCCACAGGTCAGAGCAAGGGGCTGCGCATATATTGTCTCTTTTAAAGTCATTGTGACCACTGCGCATTCGAGTTTAATTTCTCTCGGTCAAATGCTGAATTGTTCTCTTCAAAACCAAAAGGGCCTTTTGTAAAGAAAACAAGGAGAAGTTGAATCATTCTCACACCAGTTCACCACAAGAATTGAACTCTGAACAAAACTTCTTGAAGTTAAAGTAAACAAGCAGTTTGACAAAATAAGATTTTTATGATGAAAATATGAGCAGTGCTTGTCAGTGTAAAACTCGCCACCAAAACACTAGTTTTGTGTGCTTTTCTGAGTGCGATTTAGCATGTTGCTATGTGGTTGCTAGGGAGGTTGTATACAGATCCAAGTCAAAAGAGCTCTATGACTTTCTGAACTCTATATATGACTCGGGTCACTGCTATGCAATTGTTTCACCAAGTCTAACTTCTCAGAAAGTAGCCCAGAATCTAAACGAGTGAACAAAAGTAGTCTCTTTTAATCTCTGAGTCTTGTTTTTATTTTAAAGTTCATTAATAAAAAGATCAGTAAACCATTTGTTTCGTCCAGTCTTCTCTACATGATAAAACATTTTGCTTGGCCCTGACTACAACACATCATCATCTAGACTAACTGTTCACGGCAGTTGGCTAAAAACAGAAATATAAAATAATTTTAGAAAACTTGATCATCCATTTCCCCCTTATTTCAATTGAACGTGGGTGCAAAATATATTTAAGGTTAACAGTGATAAAAATACATATATACATTAAGAAAAAACGTTGCCAGAACAGAGTAAATGTAACACATTTGAACATAGACTGATTCTCGTAATACTATATAACATTAGTTATGTAACGTTGCATGTATTGAGTTCGCAGAAAACATACAATCATACTACAACTTTTTTTTGTGTCATGAATAAACACAATTAGCATGAAGTGGTTGGACAATCCCATCCACAAAACACAACTCATTTGAACTATAACCATTTATAAATCTTTTTCATAAATAAAAGGCTACGTCACCTTAAACCCAATCATTCATAAATAAAAGACATAGAAATCCCCTTAACATTGCGCAAAAGCGGATTGGTCAAACATGTCCTTAATGAATGTAGAAGTCTAATTTGTGTTGTGTAGTACTATTAGTATAACTAAACATTTCACCTCGTTTCTGACCTTTATTAAAACGTAATATACTCCCCTCATATATGTTTACCGTTTCCCAAGATACTGCAATAGGGACATACAGTAAATACGGCCATTATGAAAAACTGAAAATCTAGACACTCGATTCAAACTCATAAATATTTGTTGGAAATGTGAATTCAAAAACATTCTCTAATAATTCCATTATGTCAATAGCACCAGTTACGTATGTGTATCACAGACTTGTTACTTTCATAAAGAGCTGGAATAATGAACTATTTCAGATGGCCATTTCAAAGTCAAGCAGTTTAACTTTTCATTTCCAAGATGAATCAATAAAATATAAATAGTTCTGGAGGAAAGCGGCTGAAACGGACACTGCGCTGTAAATAAAGTTCTTTATTTCACCTGAATCATTTAGGATCAATATTGTGGAGTTGTTTTTTGAAATGGCGAGATATAAAAATGCACACTTAGGGATTTGTTTTAAAAATAAACGATGGCCTGATGAGACCAAATTAATTAAAACGCGTTTCAAACCTCATTTAGCTACCACGGCTAAAACCTGTACTTCAACCCAGTCAACGATTCTTTAGGGATCACTTACTTATGTTTAGGTTTCATGAAAACCTATTTTTCCACTTATGCAACGTGATGAAACAAAAACACACACGCACGCACACACACAAAAACAAGTATGAGATATGAGCCTGAGGTGAAGAATTTCTGAACAGTGAGACCACCTGACATGATGCATTTATCTTATTTGCTCGGCTAAACGGCAGGTCGTTAGTGTTAGTACAATACTTAACGCTTCAGGAAGTACTTTTACCTTGTTCCTCCACAGTCATGAGGGTCAGTGGATGAACCTGTGCTATGGTTTATGTGTCCCTTTGCTCACAGAGGTCTTGCTGAAACTGATAGAGGTTCTCTGAGTGCGCTTTATTTCAGAATATGCACAAACTGGCTTTGATCATTGTTGTCTTCATTATGCGTGAAACTGTGGAAATATAAAGAACCGCCGCTTCAACGCTCAGCATGTCGCTCCAAATTCTTCTCTTGGACCCAAAACGAAGAAAAAGGTACAAAAATTTGGCATCCATGCTTTGGTCACAAAATACTGACATGTATGATTTGCTGTTTATTACTGATTCCAGTCGCACCACCCTGACAGCTTCTGTCGACACACTCGCATTCACACACACATACAGACACACAGAGATAAAGGTAGGTTTGTTGTAGTTCTGGCATCGGGAAACCTCACGATGTAGTCCCATATTCGAGGTACCCGACTGGAATATAAATTAGCGGAACGTGAGCGGCAAGTGGGGCCGGAAAAGTTCCTTCAGCCCTTTAGAGAACATGTTCTACAGCAGAGCTGCTGCAGAACCTTCCTTTGGCACAGATTGTTCTTTTTCACTAGCACACAGAAACTGCCTTCAGCCCACGATTCTCATTTGCTTTCCAGAGAGCAGGAAGAGGAGAGAGGAGCAGAGAGAAAGCACGCAATTGGGCAGCGGACAGGAAATGATGCAGATCAGGTCACAGTGAGAGATGACGGGCGAGTGTTGTTTTGTTGGGTTTATTTATTTTTTTATAATCCAGTTGATTGGTCGGCGGAGGAGGATATCCAGGTGTGATTGGAATCCAGGATAAAAAGATTTGAAGGAAAGATCATCGGGAAGAAAAGGAGAACAAACATTTAGAAAGTGATCAAAAAAATCATTTTTACAGTGTCACAGGATGACACTGTAAATTCATATGTAGAGAATAAATTGGCCTGAAATATTTGGGCACATTTCACCTCAAAATCAGAAGATTTTTTTTTTTTAATATATTTTGCATAAAACTTTTGTTATTTGCACAATTTTTATATGTATTTTATATTGCAAGGAATTTGTACATCATGGTGGTATTCTTTGTACTACCCTTTTGAAATATTTTTTAAAGATTTTTTCCCCTCAAAAAAAATTTATACTTTCATTTATCAAGGATGCATTTAATTGATCAAACACAACAGGAAAGACTTTTATATTATTACCAAAATTCTATTTCTAATAAATGCTTTTGAATGTTCTGTTCATTAAAGTATGCTGAAAAAAAACAACAACATGATTACCATAAAAATATTAGGCAGCCCAGTTCCATGTCTGAAGTTTGTTACAATGAAAAGGTTTGTTCAAATGAAGAATAAATTAAAAAAAGAATAAAAATAAAATAAAGTTAACTGTGACCTTTCTATCTCACAATACTTTTTCCCAGTTTTGAGTTTTTATCTCAGAATCCCAAAATATAAATTCAGAATTGCATGATATAAACTCATGATATAAATTAAGAGATACAAACTCACATTTGCAAAAAAAATGCACAATTACATTTTTTTTTTTTTCAATTCTGTGTCAGAAACTATAAAAATGAATTTTGAGATGTAAACTCTGAATTGTGCGGAAAAAAAATGCTGAATTATTATTATTATTATTTTAAATGAGCTTCCATAGTTTCCAACATTGGTAATAACAAATCTATACCTGGTACACTCTGAGAAAGGCTGAAGGCCAAAATGCATAATTTTTAAAGTCTATTGAGATGGCCAGAATATAAAACTCTTTTGGACCAGAAGTGCCTTGAATTCTTTATTTGTAATAGTTGTTTTAAACCCAACCAAAGAGGACCTTCTAGGATTACTACACAAGGTCCTTAATCAGCAAGTAGCGCTTCGAGATGTTTTCTACAATAATATATCTTTCTTTAGGCAGAAAATGAGCATTAGTATAATATGACACTGAAGACTGGAATAATGACTGCTGAAAATTTTGCCTTGCATCTCAGGAATACATTTACATTTTAAAATATATTCAAATAGAAAACAGTTCTTTTAAATTGTAATCATGTTTTACAATATTAATTATACTGCATTTTTGATCAAATAAATGCAGCCTTGGTGGGCATAATGGCCTGCCCTCAAACTTCAAGTAAATCAATCCAGTATTTGCAAAATATAATTTTCTTGTTATTTTGGGATGAAATGTAATCTGGACACATCTTTCCAACATCAGAAAAACAAAATAAACAGACTGTGATTCAACCCCATGCAAAAACTAAATCTTTTGTTTTAAAAGATTCAGATCAGAAACTGGAGGAAAAAAAAAACACAAAATTAAGGAGCTAACCCAAAGGTAGCATGGATGAATCTACAGTACTCACCATCTTTGCAGATGGTGCTGACGACACACACACCGTTTTCCAGGTTATAGCCGCTCACACAGGTGCTGCAGTTCCTCTCCCCCGGCCCGGCGCAGGCGTAGCAGGTAGGATCACACCTGCAGGCACAATCACAGCCGTGACGCTTCGCTACAGCTTTAAAAGTAAACACTTTCTCGGATGTCACGTTTAGCGGTGAAATACTGACTTTTGACAGGACTTCTGGACATCTCCGTTGTCTGTCGTTTGTTCTGCCAAGTAATGCCCCACACTGCAGCTGGAGACGCAGCGCCACTCCTCAAAGTAATAGCCCAGAGCGCACTTATTACACGCTTCCATGCCAGTTCCTGAGCACAGGGAATACCATCATGTTCCCAAAAAGACAGACCACAAATAATCTGGAATACACTCTGGAATGTACACACAGAGACATTCTTCTGGAAAGGGTTTCCTCTGAGAATGCTTGGAAGCCACTGACACGAGTGTATTGGTTACAAAAACTCAAATAACTTGTTGGGAAACTAATTTTAAAAGGTACACATCATTATGAATAGGAGCTAATATTAAAAAGAATTAATTCCCTGAGCTGAGACATTTATATGGAACCCAATTTCTGCCATATATAAACATATACCAGTATGAGATAAAGTCAAAATGATGACATAAAAACTCGAGCATAAGTCAAAACGGAGTCACAATTATGATAAAGTTATAACTGAAAAGTCAAAATTATGACAAAATTGACACATGAAGTCACAGTTATGTGATAAAGCTGAAATTAACATAAATTTTCAAACTTATTATAACACAAAAACTATGACATAACTTAAAAGTATGACTCAAGTTAGTTATGAGATGAAGTTGAAACTGACAAGCCAAAAAGTATGACAAAAACTATAAAATGAGTCAAAATTAAGAGATAGGTAAAACTAGTCTAAATGGACAAAACCCCATAAATGATTATGAAATAAGTCAAAATCATAACACATAGGGCCTGTTTTACTAACAGCTTACGACAGAGCAAGCCATCTTTTGCCATTAAAAAAAAAGTAAAGAATTAGCTCTGAAAAGGTGTGGACAGTCATTTTTGCTCCTGACCTTATTGAATATCCATTTGTAGTAGTTTCCCCTTCAGACGCAAAATTTATGTGAGGAGAGTATTAAAATGAATCAGGCAACGTGATTTACTAACGTTTGCTGCTCGTCAAATTACTAGTATTTGCGCCATTTTTTAACACCCAAAAAAAGCATGTCTTCAAGAATGTGATAATTTGCGCCGCTCTTGGTAGGTTGCGCTGGTCATTATGGAAATGATCTGGCTGCGTCTGTTCTTTAATGTGCTCATTGTCAGTAAATCACGCGCAGAATTTTCTCCTCCCATCAGCGCTTTTATGGAATTGCGCTCCAACGCTAATTTGCCCCATTTCGTAAATCTGTCCCTAAATCATAGTTATGAGATTAACTATTATGACACTGTCAAAAATATCTTAATTTAGACTCAATGACAGTATATAAATTGATTTCTTATTTATTTATTTATTTTTGTTTAAAGTATATCAATTTAAATGTCTCATAATTATCTAATAATTTGGACATTTAATCTCAGAATTATGCCACTGTTTCTTTTAATGTGTATGAGTTACTTTGATTTTTGGAGTTTGATATTTTTCTTATAGTTTTTTGAAATACAGACATCTGTTTCCACATCTCACTGAGAGAAGATGTGAGAGAATCTTCCTTCTCATCTATCCCATTCCTTCACTCACTCTCCCCCTCTCTCCCCTGATTTCCATCTAAACACATGACGCTACAGAGATCATAGAAACCACTGTTCTTAATCAGAGTTAATGACAAGGCAACTGTTCATGTTTGATGTCGTTTGACTGTAAAGGGTGTGTAATTTCTCAGTGTCTTCATGCAAATTACCGTATGTCCCAAAAGGTGTTAATTCGGCTTGATCAATACAAATTCAAATTGTTAGTTCCTGTCTCCATTTTGGTGGATTTTTGTCTTGGTCTGAAGTACTTCAGGAAATCTTGCAAGAAGTTTGGGGCGATTCTGTACCAGAAAGCCTGTAGTGTGGTGTGTGTCTCTACACTCCATACTATGTATTTTCTAAGGTCAGGTATGCATCTTTTACCCTTAGATTCATCTTTGAGATGTCTTGTATTGATTTGATATCTTTGAATTGGCTATGTAATGTAATTGGCATAATACATGTTTACCTGACTGATAATGAATTGTTACATTTGATTTTATTCTGTTTTACTCTCTGTAATTATTGACTGATTGTAGATCACGTTGTATCCTTGTGACAGACGTCAGGTTAGTAACAGACTAAAGTTCAGTTGAGATGGAGCACAGGGCACACCAATTGTATCTTTAGAGATCTGGCTAACACTTGGTATTAGTTCAAGTGTACTTAGATTGTAAGGGCTTAAAGGGAATTTCCATTTATATCAACTGGATGTTGTTCGACCAACCTTAATAGGGTGAGCCCAAGCTCTGTTTAATGTAATATTACTCTAGCTAAGTGTACATGGGGAAACCATGGCATGACCGAACCAAAGCTACTTTCAGGGAAAGTAATGTTGGTTGGCTTATATCTATAGTAGTGGTCGTTACCTCTGACTAGAAATAATGTTGCTTTATTCAAGTGTGTATAAATCTAAGGGGGCTTAATAAAAGTGCTTTTAGAATGAGCAAGCATAGGAGCGGCCGTCTAAAATATTAGTCAATTACCTCTGTCTAATAACCAAGACTGATGAGAATGTGACCATAAAATACGCTAACGAAGCGATAAAGAAGCGATATCTTAGAGCGACATGAGCTCCCGAATGAATGAGTACAATAATATTAAAGAATATATAGAATAATCAGATGTCTAGATAAATTATCCTATAAATTATCATTAAAAATTGGCATTCTTACTCAAATGCAAGGTCATAATAAAATGGAGTCAGATTTGAATTTAACATAAATTTAATAACTTTACATTTTAAAATGCAGGAAACCTTCATCCACCACTGGATACCTCCGTTGGGCAAATCGTGTGGACCTTTCAACTTAGTACCTCATAATTTTGACCTTCTGTATCATAATTCTGACTAAATTTAGCAAAGCATGACCTTTTTTTTTCTTATATGGTGAAAATGTGCTTCCTTGGATTGATAGTCGACTCAAAAGGTTGTTTACAACAGTATTTATTACTTTAATTACCAAACTATTACACATCCCAAAAGAACTCAAGTCATCCTAGTGACTTGAACCAGAAAGTTTTTTGTGACCAGTTATTTTTTTGGAATTATGAGTGAGTCGTTACAATAAAGATTTAAAATCTGTTATTACAATCTGGGGCAGAATCTGAGCTAGCAACAGTAATTGTGCTGCATAAACTATATTCAGAAGCAAAGCACTGGTTGTTCTGTAAAGCCTTAGTAATTAGCTGCCATTTCTGGACACTGGAGAGAACAGAGCTGACGTAATAGTCTCAGAAGGCACTTCACAGTCTTGTTAAGTCTAGATCTTTAAAATGAATCAGTGCATCTTTTTTTGTGCCCAGGATGATTATATACTCTTTTCATTTTTGGATGCAAATTGCAAACTAAAAGGTGCGTTTATGCATTACCATAAAAATAAATAAATAAAATACAAAAAGGAATAGCCAATCAGTATTCTCTCCAAAAGAATATTTAAAAAAAAAAACAACTACTGGAAGTTATATTTTTTAAATGGCTTTTATTAAGCAAAAGATCATAATCAAAGCCTACTGCAAACCTAAATGGAAAATAAAGTACCATAAACACAGGTAAAGTGTTTACCTGCACAGGTGGCACAAGTCGAGTGGCACTTTTCACATGCTCGTCGGTGCCCATTATAATAGGTGCCAGGTTCACAGCTCAGCTGACACTTATTCCCCTGTAGACTAGCAGGAAGACAGAGGGAGAGACAGAATGGAAGAGGGAATTATTCAAAGGGGTTCAATGCTGAGACTGAGCCACAAGACACAAAGTTATTTCTTTCACACTTATTCTTAACGTCATGGTTTAAAAACTGTGAGGTGAGCCTCCATAGGGGGCGCCAGAGCATATCAGGGGAAAAAGAATAGTGAATTTACAAAGTAAAATCCCCTGAAAATGAATATTATCAGTGTTGGTGTGCAAAATAATTATAATGGTGACAGCAGGTGGAGCTTAAAAACTAAATATTTAGGCATTGGCTCTCATCCAGGGGCCCGGGACCCACTAGGGGCCTCAGCAAACTTCCAAGTCTGCGACACGATGACTTAAAATTATTTTAAATAAGACAAACAAGCAATAAAATAAGCTAAAACCTTAACAAAAATCAAGACTGTAAACTGGCTTTATATTTTTGATTGCATCTACAAATCCCATTTCAAGAACCAGGATTCCCGAGGTCTTGGAGAACCTTGATTTATGAGGACATTTGAAAAGTTCGATTAATAAATTTATAGTATAAAAAGTATTTTCTCTAGTTATATCAAGCTCAAAAATATTTTATTATATTTTGGGTAGAAACTGCTATTTGTGAGTAAATAATAATAATAATAATAATAAACCTTTAAATCACAAATGACTGGAACAATCATGCAAATTAAATGGTGTCAAGATGTAAACACTCAAGAAAATTCAGTTATCATTTTAATGAATTATTTAAAAAAAAAAATCCCTTATGGAATGTCCGTGTGGCTTAGACTTTTATTCATTGTTTTTATTAATTTGATTAAATGAACATATTCAGTTGCCAGTTTCAACATTTCAAAAATAAATGGTTGCTAAAATAACACCTATAATATGTGAGGAAATACCTCTCAAAATGTTTTTTTAAATCAAAATTTTTAGAAAATAGTGCTAGTTTTTTTCCCCCATAGGAAAGGGCTACCATCTAAGCTCATACCATCTAGACTAATAAAGTTTCCCCAAAACAGCAATGAATGACTAGCCATATGAATAATAACAAAGACTGTAATTGCAACCTTAAACAGAGAAACTGCGGGCAGAAAAATTCATCTCATCTGCGCTCTTGCCTTGCCATTCTCCTTCATACCTTCCATAGTCTAAACAAGTCTAAAAAGATCAACAACGACGGATTTAAGTCCAAATGAGTGGGCGAAAAACCTTTACGTATATTCAGAGAATATTTCAAAGCCATTCACAGAACAGCTGCTGCGCATTACGCCAGATTTTGTGCCATGACCTGTTTTTCTTTTCTCTCTCTGTTTTTTCCACCTCTTAATCGAACGTTAGAGAGGAGTAGGAAAAACCCAGGCCAAATTGCTCACTAGAGACAGTATTTCAACATACATCTGAACCCAAAAGCTACACTGTGTGTAACAGGATGTTTCCAGTGATAATTCAGCATTTAGCCAGCGTGGCTTTATTTTGAAATCTCAACGTAGACCATAGGAAAGTATCACAAATTTTAGTCCAAGATTCTGATTGCATTTCACATACTGGCCCAAAAAAACCTGTAGGAGGTGGAATACTGTATTTCCTATGGGCTGAATTACCTGAGACCGGTCTGGCATTCTGTGCAGATGTTTGCAGACATGCATTTCTTACAATTCTCTCTGCATTTCCGGCACATGGTGGAGTCTGCGAGAGAACAGCCACATGAGGTCTTAAATTCAACAGCTAATCAGTATGTGGAGTTTTCTGGAGCGAGATGAAGTGTGACTTGCCCAGGTCCAGGTAGAAGCCGTCAGGACAGGAGCTGACGCAGTTGTTTCCTCCCTCCATTAGGTACAGACCCGGGCGGCAGGCTGAGCACTGATCGCTGCGGCTGCCCATGCAAGACTCGCAGAGCGGAGAGCACTTCTTACAGCGCTTCTTATCATCCCGGAAAAAGCCAGTCGGACACTCAGGTACACACATCCTGAGAGACAGATAGACGGAGGTGGAAAGAGAAATGTAGAGAGACAGACACAGACAGGAAGAGCCACATGAGACCAGAAAAATCAACATCTGGCAGCCGTGAAGAAAGACTTTCACCAGGAAACAAAGGCAAAAGTCAGGGTCTGAGAAAGCCATCAGCTCCAGATTTGAGAACGGCTTGGTTAACCGGGATGCTGGAGAACTCAAAATCTACAGGTCCTTCTCAAAAAATTTGCATATTGTGAAAAAGTACATTATTTTCCATAATGTAATGATAAAAATTAAACTTTCATATATTTTAGATTCATTGCACACCAACTGAAATATTTCAGTTTTTTTTATGTTTTAATACTGATGATTTTGGCATACAGCTCATGAAAACCCAAAATTCCTATCTCAAAAAATTAGCATATCATGGAAAGGTTCTCTAAACAAGCTATTAACCTAATCATCTGAATCAACTAATTAACTCTAAACACCTGCAAAAGATTCCTGAGGCTTTTTAAAAACTCCCAGCCTGGTTCATTACTCAAAACCGCAATCATGGGTAAGACTGCCGACCTGACTGCTGTCCAGAAGGCCATCATTGACACCCTCAAGCGAGAGGGTAAGACACAGAAAGAAATTTCTGAACGAATAGGCTGTTCCCAGAGTGCTGTATCAAGGCACCTCAGTGGGAAGTCTGTGGGAAGGAAAAAGTGTGGCAAAAAAAACGCTGCACAACGAGAAGAGGTGACCGGACCCTGAGGAAGATTGTGGAGAAGGACCGATTCCAGACCTTGGGGGACCTGCGGAAGCAGTGGACTGAGTCTGGAGTAGAAACATCCAGAGCCACCGTGCACAGGCGTGTGCTTTTGAGCCAGAAACAGCGGCAGAAGCGCCTGACCTGGGCTACAGAGAAGCAGCACTGGACTGTTGCTCAGTGGTCCAAAGTACTTTTTTCGGATGAAAGCAAATTTTGCATGTCATTCGGAAATCAAGGTGCCAGAGTCTGGAGGAAGACTGGGGAGAAGGAAATGCCAAAATGCCTGAAGTCCAGTGTCAAGTACCCACAGTCAGTGATGGTCTGGGGTGCCATGTCAGCTGCTGGTGTTGGTCCACTGTGTTTTATCAAGGGCAGGGTCAATGCAGCTAGCTATCAGGAGATTTTGGAGCACTTCATGCTTCCATCTGCTGAAAAGCTTTATGGAGATGAAGATTTCGTTTTTCAGCACGACCTGGCACCTGCTCACAGTGCCAAAACCACTGGTAAATGGTTTACTGACCATGGTATTACTGTGCTCAATTGGCCTGCCAACTCTCCTGACCTGAACCCCATAGAGAATCTGTGGGATATTGTGAAGAGAAACTTGAGAGACGCAAGACCCAACACTCTGGATGATCTTAAGGCCGCTATCGAAGCATCCTGGGCCTCCATAACACCTCAGCAGTGCCACAGGCTGATTGCCTCCATGCCACGCCGCATTGAAGCAGTCATTTCTGCAAAAGGATTCCCGACCAAGTAATGAGTGCATAACTGAACATAATTATTTGAAGGTTGACTTTTTTTGTATTAAAAACACTTTTCTTTTATTGGTCGGATGAAATATGCTAATTTTTTGAGATAGGAATTTTGGGTTTCCATGAGCTGTATGCCAAAATCATCAGTATTAAAACAATAAAAGACCTGAAATATTTCAGTTGGTGTGCAATGAATCTAAAATATATGAAAGTTTCATTTTTATCATTACATTATGGAAAATAATGAACTTTTTCACAATATGCTAATTTTTTGAGAAGGACCTGTATAAATATATTTATGAAAGTTGCATTAATATAATTACATTATGGAAAACACACACACACACACACACACACACACACACACACACACACACACACACACACACACACAGAGTGTCTGGATAGATATGAGATGTTAGCAGGGGCACACAGACACACAGCTGTTCTCAGCATGTGCTTTGGTGTTTTATAGGAGTTAATTAATCTTTTGACTACAAGTCAAAACATTTTCAATAATAATAATAAAAATAAAAAAAAACAATACAAAATAAGAGTACTTTCAGTAATACAACCTTTCTGTAAATGCATTAAAAACTTTCTCAATTCTTTAGAAGCTCTAATTATGTTATGCAATACACATGCTTCATATTGGGTTCTTCACTCTGTAGGGAGTTTATTTTGCAGTAATGACTGACTGGCTGTATATTACCCAGTTCATTATAAGTTTACATACCAGACAAATGAATACATGGATATTCAATACTGGTTTGAGTTTCACACCAAAGTTATGTGGGTCAATGACAAATGTACCAAGCTCTTAATAATGTACTCATGTATTCATGCTGCTCTCATGCACTACTGTTCAAAAGTTTGGGATCTGTAAGATCAGGGTTTGTACACATTTTCCATGACTTTTGAAACAATATCCATGACCTAATGTTTCATTATTTTACAATAAGAATAAAAATCCGTTCAAATGATCATAGCATATGTAACTAAAATCAATGACTATTAATGCTATTGTTTGCATTCTTGTTTTAGTAATAAGTACAAGCTGCATTATTACTCCACACAGAGAACATATCACATCACTGAATATTATCATGTAGCCTAACTCAGTTAAAATCAGGACCTGAATTTCGTTTTGGAAACTTTTCTCTTTCACAACTGTTAACATTCGCTTAAGAAAAAAACAGACAGTGCTTATAAGGATACTTGCTAGCATGGCCATTTTAACGTCATTTTGTGTGTATTTTTGCCACTTAAACAAGCTTTTAACAAGCTGCGCCTTGCATTTCAGCCCGAGTCCGACGGGCCCTGACTTATTTATGGCTTAGGGACAATTTTCAGGTCATAGCGCAGACGCGGGCCGGGCATTGGGCTTGTTTTAGGCTCCCTCCTTAATTTTATATTTTAGATATCCATCAATTATTATGGTGATGAAAAGGACTTGAGCACTGGTGGAAACAACACAAGACCTACCGCAACTGTCAAGAGCGGCTCGACTGTGATAAGTGTCCAGCATCAGCAGCGAGTGCTGGAACAGTTCAGCATTAAAGCGCACGCAATAAAGCTTGCGCCAAAACCCCAGCAAGGGGTAATTACCATGATGAATGTGTCAGAGCCAGGGGAAATAGTATATTCGCTGAGTTTCGGTTCATTTTTGTGAAGCGCTTCTGCTCATGAACGAGACGGCAGAAAGCGCACACTGTTTTTTTTAAAAAACAAAAAAACAAAACAAAACAATGTATGCCGATATTGTGAGCACACACAAATAAAAAGCAGACCATTTACAGTCTAGAATGATGTATTACTCTTAGCTTTATGAGCAAAAAATGACGGTTGTTTCCACTGTTATACGGAAAAAAAAATGCAAGTGATTGTGTTGGCGACTTCAAGTCCTACAAAGCGCTTTAGCTTCCACTCTCCGCACAAACGATTGGATATGCGCCTAATATAGCACACATTTATATAGTTTAACGTTTAAACTAACACTGTGATATGCTTTTTTAAGTATTTTATATATAGATTTTATCTTAGTCAAGTGGTGATGATTTGAGAATGCTAAATTGATCAAGTTTGCCGCTGGCTGCTTGGTCGTTAGGCTACTTCAAAAATAACAACTTGAATTTAACAAACACAAAATGTTTCAAATATATTTCTAAATTAACTTAATAAAGAAATGAAAATAAATATAACCACTTTGCCATTAAAAATAAAACTGAACTATTTTAATGGCTACAACAGCAGCTGTGTAATGGGGAAGAGAGACAGAGAAAAAAGACATGGGCTACAGTTGGACTCGGGCCGGTAATTCTGATAAGCTGTTGGACAAGGGCCAGACTCTGGCATATGTTTGAGGCCCGTTCAGGGCTCTACTGAGCTTGTTTGGGACCAAACTCAAGTTGGTACTAGCAAGGCGGCTTTATATACGCACAAGCGCACTTTGGATGTGACTGCGGAGCGCCTCTGGAGCGTGCGAGTACCGAATGGCTTAAAAAGACGTGCAAATAAATAATACATTGACTATGCAACAATGACCCGATTAGGCAAGTAACAATTCTGTTAACTGTACTGAAACACAGCTCTTTAGTGCAGATGAGATGCAACGATGTGAAGCTGTTTTAAGAGAGAAGACGAGGTACAGCTGAATCAGTCACGCTCTTTTCAAATGACTGATTTGATCTCATAGTCTGTGTGGATTTATTTACTCATTTAACCTACATGCTATACTCTATTGAATAAATGTGTGAATATCTATCATTTTAAAGTCAAAAGCTGCGGGAATGAGTAAAACTATGCAATATACTGTAGCCTATGTGCAGTCCCGCACCGAAATTCAGGACCTGATTAAACATAATTCTATTATATAGAGATTTGCGAAATAGATTTCCATGCCCTTTCCAAAACTTTCTGCGTTTATGGTTCTGGGTTATTGATTTTTCCAAAACTTTTTTGGTGTTTTAAAATGGTGTGTTTTTTCCAGGTTTTTCATGACCCTAAGAACCCTGTAAGATTCTTTCTCATTTATTTCATAAAAAAATATTATTACAATTTAAAATAACTGTTTTCTATTGTAATATATTTTAAAATGTAATTTTTACATTTTCAGTACTCCAGTCTTCATGAGGATTTGATTTCTTATGATCATCAATGTTGAAAACAGTTGTGCTGCTTTATATTTTTGTGGAAACGTGATACAATTCAATATCACCATTCAAAAGAACAGCAATTCTTTGAAAAGGAAATCTTTTGTAGCATTTTAAATGTTATAATTATAAAAGTCACTTAAAATGAATTTAATGCATCTTTGCTAAATAAAAGTATTAATGTAATATAAAAATTGCACTGCCCCCAAACATTTGAAAAGTAGTTGATAATTAAAAAAAAAAAAAAATTTCTCATACAAAGTTCAAATTTAATGACTATAAATGTCTTACATCTTATAATGTGAATAAATATTGATTAAATATATGTTCCAGGTTAAGAATATTTTAAGCACACATTTATATTTTTACAAATGTTATTTAATTATTACATCATTCTTTATTATTAAATCAATTAATACATTAATTCTAGTTCAATCTGAACTAACCCTGTCATGTCATAAAATATGGAATTTAATATCAGATATTTTAAGACACCTGTTGACCTCTACACAAAGGATCTGCACAGATATGTGAAATCATTTAATTTTTTATTTTTGTTTCATGCAAATGTGTGCACATCGGTTCTACCACATGAGATGCATTTTTAATATTTGCTTCTATAAGTTAATGCATCCCCCCAAAAAAACAAAAAAAACAATGGGCATTATGTTATATATAAAAAGTTTATAAAAAGTAGTTTAAATTACAAACACACACACACACACACCAATCAAGTATAGTTATTAAGATGTACTGATGTTATGAAAAGCTGTGTACCTGGTGTTGTTCTTGAACTTGAGGAAATAGTGGAGGCAAGTGATGCACTGCTGGGGCCCTGGACCCTCACAGCCATTCTCACCACACTCAGGGTGGCACGAGCCATGTGAGAAAACAGAAACTGATCAGTTTCCACAGTGATGGAATATCCACAATACAGATGCACAATATAATTACGAGTACTTACCCACATACTCCTCACTGTACTCATCATCAGGCTGAGGCTCCGCCAGTGAGCGGGGCTTGTCATTGCGGAACGAGTACGGATGCACCGAGGTGCCATAAAGTACCAGAGACCACTCTTTCAGCTTGCCTGAAATTAATCACAAGTCAGTCGATGTGCAATAAAATTAAACCCTCATTTATACAACTAATATTTCTCAGCCTGATGGTTATTCACTAGTATGCCAGTATCAGTACTTAAACTAAACAAAGACTGATGAAATTAAAGTAGGATTAAATAATTTATGATTAATATAATTTTTTATAGTTAATTATATATAATTTAAAATCATTCCGTCAAATATAATACAAACAAAGATTGTTTTGGGTTCTGCAGATACAATTCCTTAGTTTTATATATGAAATATGAAGAAAAAAAGTTTCTTAGGCTCACCCAGGCTGTATTTATTTGATCAAATAAACTGTGAGAAACAGTAGTTTTATGAAATATTACAAGATGTACTCAAAACTTGATTTCTAATGTTTATATTCTATAAAACAAAATGCTGTGTCGCATTGCTGCCACACAAATATTTCTCCACTCTATGTCGTAGTAATGAGATGTTATGCTAAAACAATATATTTTCTCATAATAATGAGATGTTACACAGTAAATCTAGAGATGCACTGATCGACTGGCCCGGGACCGGAATTAGTCGTTTTTCTGGCAAGATTCGGCAGATTCTGAACCGGTCTGTTTTGACGTCAAGTGAGAGAGAATATTACTTGCCCGACCATATAAGAAGCCTGATTAAAACATCAATAACAAAAATAATTAGGGAAGCACTGAAACTGGGGCCAGCAAACATTTTTGCGCAAGAACGATTGTGATTTTATTGCATTCAGTGTAAACTGTGACTGATAATGTATTTATGTCATGCAAATGAGGCTTTTTTAAATAATATATGATATAGATATAGGTAAGTAACATTACAAGAAAATTGGAATCTGCAAAAATCAGTATCGGCAGGTCACACCTACAAAAATAAATAAAGGAAATCGGAATCGGCCAAGAAATTTGCAATCGGTGCATCTCTGTGTTTTTTTTTTTTTTTTTTTTTTTTAAATGACATCTCATTATTTTTAAAGAAAATACTAGGAAATGAGTCATTAAAACAATGTATTTTCTTGTAATAACATATGCCATAAAAGCGACATGGTTTTCCTATAATAACTAGATATTACATCATTAAAACAATATATTTTGTATGTGACCTGACAACAGGGGAAATAGACGTCACATCCAGCTTCGATATTCTGCCTGCATTATTGTCAATGGACGATTGCCAACGTTGACAAAAAAATTGGTTCAACTTGAAATGTCACACATCAATTAATTAATTTTAATCACACTACCTGATCTGTGAAAATGTAATCATTGTAATCACCGCAATCAATGTTGCTAATGTGGTAGTTTTAACAGCGGTACACAACACAACCCAAAAGTTTATATATATATATGTGAAAACACCTCTGTGTAAGACCATGTGGTGTTTTCAAAGGTGAAGGAATAGCTGAAGTAACAGCTAGTGTGTTTTGCTTGGAGAAAGTACCTGGTGCTTTCTGGCTCCTGAGTTGGGAAGGAGAATCATAGATCTCTAGTATCCAGTCTCCAGCAGCTTTCTCTCCCCAGCAGTGAGTTGTCATGAATTCCCAGTTCTTAAAGCCCTCCATTGAGTGATCAAACAGTCTGCAGTAACAATAAACAGATGCTACATAACAAGCACAAAATGCACTTAAAAATACTGCACCAAATCAGTGGAAATTCTTCCACTGAAATTCACCAGGGAGAAAGAACAAACCACAATGTAGTAATTCTATCAAAGTAGCCATTTACTGAAGATAGTGCATGGTCTGTATATTGTACCTATTGGCGAGCAGCTGTGACTTTGTCCCTGATGGTGATGTTAGGTTGATTGACAGGTCTCCTCGTCGCGGGTGCGTAATTGTTATACGCACAACCACATGCTCCAGATAAATAACGTGATGGTTTGCATTATCCGTGCAGCCTGTTGCCTTGTATACCGAACGAACGACATGCTCTGGACGGATGGTTCTACGGGAAACAAATTTCATTTATTATGACTTATATAACAATAGAATTGTGACCTGCTGTTGGATGTTGCATATACCTGATTTGTTTATCAGCATTCTCCACACAGATGTGTTGTGGGGGAACCTGTTTCCAGTGCTCCGCCTCTTTCACCATGGCTTCTGCGTCCATCAGCCCGAAGCCATACAGGTGACTGACTGTAAGAATATTTACAACTTAACTGTTCAACAAAAAAATAACAATATGCACACAGATTTAGAGTTACTATGAACACCAAAATTACCATCAATCATGATGCAGATCAGTGCTATTTTATTATCATTGAAATTACAGGTTTTTAAAATATTTTGAACTCATTTTTATTTTTACAATTTTCATTTCATTTGATTTCTTTTTTAGTTGTAGATAATTTAGTACATTGTTAAACTAAATGAAAATAAGAAATGATGTCTTGGCAACTAGATTATAAACATTTTTATATAACCCCCCCGCCATCTTATTTCAGTTAATGTTTAACCCTTAAAGACCTAGAACATTTTTGGGGCACCTGACATGCCTGCACTTGTCTTTGCTTTTTAAGACCTATTCTAGCAGTCAGCATCAAGTGTGATAAATCATTATAAACAGGAGAACTTGAAGTTTCAGTCTAGCTAATTTAATACCCCAATTTTCCTTTTGTTTTCTCTAAGAATTAAATGGATTTCCAGATTTTTAAGAAAAACGCAAGCAACAATATGGTGTTTTTTTACTTTGTATTCAAACAGAAACTCCTGAAGTTTGGATTCTTTTCTTTAGAAAGTTGTATCAGGGTGTTTTACACTTCCAAATAAAAATTTACAGTTACAGCCATTTATTACAATATTGTTATAGGTTTTAATGATAAAACACAGTAAAAAAAGTTACTTTTTGTTCAGAGAAATATATTTTCAATCTGAGTATGAACAACAACACGTTCAGCTAATAGTGAAAACAACTGCACAAATTGTCTTCTGCAACAAAAATACAAACAATGCAAATGATTCACAAACTACACACAAAATGAGTGAGAAATATACTGAGTGGAACAGAAAAAAATAGTGAAAATGATCATTTTGAACTATATAAGAATTACTTATATAATATACATAATGTAAATGGATTGATCCGCTGGCTGTACCAAAGTCCATTTCAAGGAAAGTCTGTTCACTCGGCCACCATACTTGCAACACCTCCATGCAGCTCAAACAAGACCAAGTCCTATCTAAATGAATGGGGGAATCCTGAAATCTCGAAAACTGCTTGCTGAACTTGCAATTAAATTACATATTTCAAATCAGCAACAAAATCTGAATTGAACTGCCCCATGAATGTTGTGTTTTATGCTCAAACAGCATTTAAAAAGCTTATTTTTCAAGCTAGACCTGTCAATGTACATGCGCAGTTCTAGCAGGCTTATGACTGTGCATGCACATTGGTCCAACCTCAGGTTTCTATGGGAACCGGAGCTTCTAACAGCTGCTGCAGTGATGCAATGACTTTACCAATCAACGATTGGCTCTTTCATTTAGAAGGCGGGACTATCCAGCCATATTGCGTGTTGCAGTGTCTCCCATTCATAAGTATAGGAGTGAACCGTCTTTGTATTTCTACAGTCTTTGGTTGTACTCCGCATCAGAATAGATTTAACCGGGACCAGGATAAATTCCAGTGCTTATCTGATATGTACCGCTGTTTCATTCTTGTTTTTGGTTCTTGTTTTTAGAAACTGGTCAACTGATAGAGATTTGGGACTTTATATCATTTTTGGATTTTGGATCATCTTTATTGTTGTTATGCTCATGTGACATTTCCGTGCTATGCAATCGCGAAAGCCTAAACTGCCTTTTTGGGCTTGAACGGTCAAATACACCCACTTATGTGTCGAAAAGCCCATCTTTGAGAGTATCCTCATAAATACACTCTTTGTGTCTCAAGTGAACGTAAACAGTTGAGAAAGAAAACGCATACATGTCAGTTTATTAGATCTGTGCATTCAGTCTTAAAGTGACAGCAGCCTAATATACCTGCTGCTGTCTGTGTCATTAATGTTAATCAAACAATAAAAAAAGAGGGAAAATCTCTTGCTGCTCTCGACTGAATAACTTGTGTAATTTTAATAGGGATAAATCTATATTTAATTTACAAAGAGAAGACTGTGCATTGTTTTTTTTGTACATAACATACTATTTAATTAGTACTTTATTTCTAGTGCTTGAAGTTTTTCATGTACGTCTATTTCATTTGTGTCCTTGTTCTGCTGTAGGTTTTAATCCTATTGCTTGTAATTAGTTTCTTTGCTCTTATTTTATCACTGACTGTTTATTTGTCTTGAGAGTTTTTTTCTTTTTCTTTTTTACACATTATGCTTTTTTGTGGTATTGAAATTGATATAAAAATGTTGATATCATATTAGCCTAACTTAAAACAAAAATAACTATATTGTGATTTCATTAACGTAAAATAAAATTATTTACATCGTGATATAAGATTTTGGCATTTTGCCAAACCCTACTCTGGAAAACCCAGAAGACTGAGCATACAATAAAATTAACATATGCATTTTTTTGGGCATCACTTCCAATCTAGTGGTTAAAACAAGACAGGGCAGTTTAAAGCCTGTTTAAAACAGTTTAAAAAGGCTGTTACCGTTATAACCAGCAGCATTGGTTTTCCAGTCAGGAGCGCTGAGATGGCCAGCACGAGATGTCTTCACTATTATGTGTTGCACGTCTCGCCACGTCAGGAAAGGACTGCAGCAGAGAGTCAGAAATAAGATTATTGGACATTTGCAACTATGTGACCATTTGCGTGACTAAATATCTCCAAACTGGATTTTTAAAAAATCCAATTATTATAATCCAAACAATCACTCTGGCCGCAGTTATCAGCTCACTGCTCAAAGTCTCATTGCCTGGATGGCTGGTTGAAACATTCGCTCCCATAATTCACCGTGCACAGTGGGATCAAACATCAAACCAAAGAGAGATGGATGCCATGTGTTCCCAAATATCCCCCAAAATATTGAAGCAATCTAACTCAGTTTGGTTCGCTGCATTGTGCTGGGAATATACAATCACATGGCAGCCATATGTCAAGGTTTTCCTCAATCTCCTATGTGAAATCAGACACTTACGGGAAGCATGCCGCTCGCTATACGGCGTTTTGAAGGGGCCTGGATTTTTCTTGCACTTTTGAAATAAGGGATTGATGATCTATAAGGACTGACCCTCTGAATTAAAGGGATAGTTCATCCAAAAATGAACATACTATGGAAGTCAAGGGCTAACGTCAACTGTTTGGTTATCAACATTCTTAAAAATGTTAATTTTGGGGTAAACTATACCTTTAATTCAGAGGGTCAGTAAGAGTGTGAAAAGTAACTGGAGATTATAGCATAACACCTTCATGATTAGTGGATAAATATGCATAACTCCACTGAAGTGGCCTGGAGCAGACACTTCCACTTAACAACTGTTAGAGAAATGAGAGCATACAGAAGTTAGAGTCCCCTTACTTGGCTTCCAGAGCAAGAGCAATGATCCCTGCCGCCATCGGCGCTGACGCTGATGTTCCAGTGTGACTGTCTGTGCAGCGCTGCCTCAGATCAGTTGTGATCTAACAGGAGAGAAAAATAATTTAGGTTATTCTCGTGCATGGTGTTTCCATGTGTTAATATGTGAATAAAGTGAACATGTATTGACACTGCAAATGAGTAATATGACGTGAAGTAACCATACTTGACCGCTCCTGTTATAATACACAACACTGTCATATATTGCGAGTATGTGATAGACAGTTTCATGCATTGCTTTATTGTATTTTAATATGAGTTTAGTTTAAGTTAACTTTATTTATTTATATACACAGTATATATCACTTGCTTTTTTTAAAATTACTACTTTACTTTAAGTGTGTAGTTTAGATTTATATAATGTATTAATTTTCATCCCGTCTCACACAGGGCCACAAACTGTTCCATCTGCTACTTTATTCACACACACTATTCTTAATCCAAAAGGAAATACTGCAGAACTTTTTCGTTTTATTTGTTATATGCACTTCAGCATACTGGAGTACTTACTGACAATGAAATGTGCTATAAATGTGCCATTGTGCTACACTTAGCAGTAAATTACACTGGGGCATGTGTGATTCAGCAGCATGGACTGGATCCACTCAGATACTGTGTCAGCATCAGTTTGAAGATTGTGAGATTCATGCAATAAAATCTTTGAAATCTATTCATTTGGATTAACTAAATGAGACTTGAATTTCAGCTGCGTGATAGATTTCAGATTTACTCTGCTCTTAGCGTCAGATACACAAAAAACAAAGTTTGGTTGGTTGATTTTAGGGGTGGAACGGTTCGCTGGAAAAAAATTGAACTGTACGTTTCTCCACACACGGTTCGGTATGCGCTAGGACCGCGGTTCAACTTAAATTTGACAATGCATCTATGATATGGTTTGCTATAAATAACACGTAAAACAAAACAGGGTTAGGCTAATATGTTTCGGTTGATGGATGCGCATTTTGGCTTCCTAATACATTACAACAACAGCGATGAAAAAAAAATGCACAGGTGAGACCTGAACAGAACACGTTGATATCTCTGTTTAAACATTTACCATTTTTCTGCAAGCGTAATCCAGTCTTTCAATATATGAATTCACACAATCAGGAGTTTCATGTGGGAGGAAAAGATTTACAGATTTTGCTACAGGTTCAAATTCATCACATGTTTTCACCATGTTGACCAACAGAGAGCTGCTTTGTGTGAAACACAATCAACCTTTTTTGCCAAAATTTTTCCATACAGTTGGTTAAAATATTTTCACTGCTAATATTTATCTTTGTAATAGTTGCCTTTAATGACAATAACTCTACACGGGTTAATAATAACAGTGTGTAAATATAAGTGATCTAGTAAATGGACAATGTTGTGAAAACTTAGAAATTCAGTGAACTATAATCTGAGCTGAATTAACTGAAAACTGCAGGAGAACACAACAAAGAGAAGCGCTAATGTCTGTAACACTGGGCTTCAGAATGTAAACATATATTGCAAAAAGAGTTTGAAAGCCGGTGTGGAATTTCACACGTCACTCTGAGACAAGCTGAGAGACAGGGAAGAAGCGTCGCTCTGTAACTCTCAGAGGAGTGTGTAAAACTGTGTGTGGGCTGTAAACCGCAGCGGTTAACACCAGGATGCTCTCATGACACAGTGACCAGCAGATCAAACACACATGCATAGCCAAGGAAACGAATGAAAATGCAACAGCAATAAATTGGAAAAATTATGTGAGAGGCATCTCTACTTTTGAAGATACTGTGCAGTTCACTGGTGTTTAACTTCCAAAAGGTTTCCATAAATATTTAAATGATTAAATGTGCTTCAGCTCATTTTTTAGTACAGATTAATATCAAGTTTCCACCCATTTGGGGAAAAAAAATATATATTCTAAAGCTACAAGCCAAAAACAAAACTTTCTTTCTTCTGTTAAACACAAAAGATGATATTCTGAAGAATGTTGGTAACCAAACAGCTGACGGTAGCCACTGACTTTCATAGTATGGCAGAAAATGGTATGGAAGTCAATGGCCACCATCCATATTTGCTTACCAACATTCTTCAAAATATTATTTTTTTTTGTGTGTTTAACACTAGAAAGAAACTCTTACAAGTTTGGAACAACTTAAGGGTGAGTAAATGATGACAATTTTCATTTTTGGGAGAACTATCATTTTAAAACCAATTAAGCAGCAGGCCTGTTTTATGAAAAGGAAGTTTGCTCAGTGCTGAAGATCTAGTTTTAGCATCTTCTTGATAACTTACGATTTTGCGGTCGTAGTTCTCTCCGCTGCTGTAGGTGGTGGTGAGGGTGGAGGCGCACTCTTCCAGATACCAGGGCTTGCGGCCGCTCTCTGCCGTGCTGCTGATGGATATCGTGTAGATGCTGTTGGTGTAGCCGTCACACGAACAGTGATCGCGACTCCGACCGCCATTTCCTGACGCCCAAACAAAAATTGAGCCCCGTCCTTTCCTGCCCTGTGAAGAAAAAAAAACATAAGAGAACACGTATATTAAACCCATTTTACATCCCTTACCAACCATAAGTATAATAAATATAAACTTTTTTTTTTTTAACTGACTGACTTGAAACACTTATTTAACACCGGACAACTAACAGCATGAGGACAATTTACTCTCCAAGCATTAATATCCTCCAGTCTTTTCTGATGAGAGGAGACCAGTATTACCTGATGTCTATGAGTCTCACATACCTGAAACATGCCTAAACCACTCCAAACACACCTTTGGCACAAGATACAGGCCAATTACTGATTGTGACTCATGACTCAGGGAAAATAAACTAAAATCCCATTCTAAAGTTCACTGGCGTAGCAGATGGTGAGTGTGAGAAGGAAAGGAAAACACCCTCGGTGGGCCAGTCTGCTGAAAACGTGACTGATGACCTGAAAATTACACTTCACATCATATGGAAAAACACAACACACATTTCGTATAAACTTCTATACATGCGGAGATGATTCTCACCTGTCTGATGCCGTTTTCAAAGGCCTGTCTGGCGAGGGAAGCGGGCCCATCCACGGTTTTGCCATCATCATCTGGACCCCAGCTGGCACTGTAAATATCTATGTGTTGAGGGTGTAGACTCAGTGATTTGGCCTCTACCATGTCTGTCACATCTCCGTCCAACATGCGGACACCTGCAGGACAGGCCCAAAGGAAACCTCAGCAGGGAAAATATATGCAGGGCACTGAAGATCAGTGTGCCAATGACGTCCAACAGACATGCAAAACTACACATTTCCAAAATAAACTAGTCAGGGGATGTTGTCTAGATGACTAGTCAACTGATCTATCTTAAGACAGCCCTGAATAATTAGGCTTGGATGTATTAGAGGGTGTGAATACATATGCTACCATTCAAAAGTAAGAATTATTTTTTTTTATTGCATTAAAATTATCAAAAGTAATGACTTTCATAATGTTACAAAAATATATATTTCAAATAAATGCTGTTTTTTTTAATGTTCTATTAATCAAAGAATCCTGAATAAAGTGCATCATGTTTTTTTTTACTACAAAAATAAGCTGCACAACTATTTCCAACATTATAATGCAATGTTTCTTGAGCAGCAAATCAGCATATTAGAATGATATCTGGAGGATCATGTGACACTGAAGACTGGAGTAATGCTACTAAAAATACAGCTTTGCATCACAGGAATAAATTAGTTATTTTAAATTGCAATAATATTTCACAATATTACTGTCTTTACTGTAGTTTTGATCAAATAAATGCAGTTTTGGTGAGCATAAGAGATTTCTTTAAAAACCTCTGAAAATCTTACTAACCCCAAACTCTTGAATAGTACTGAATATGATGTTTCCTTACATTCATAAACAGCTACACAGAGTGTAGTGTAAGGACCTAAATTAATTTTGTTGACTTCCCAAAAATTGACCATAACCTATAAAAGACGTCTGTGCAGGTTTTCAGTCATGCAAATGAATATAGAATATCAGTACAATATTAGAAATACAACACACAGACAAAAAAAAAAACATATGTAAAATATAAATGGAAAAATATTGAAAAATAAATAAAAAAATAAATACATTGTATGTACAGTTGTGCTATAGAATAGAATAGAATAGAATAGAATAGAATAGAATAGAATAGAATAGAATAGAATGAGATGCAGGTATGTACTAGGATGGTGGTTGTAACAAATAGATATAAGGTTATTGCACTTTTGTACTGCAAAAATTATTAAATTATTACCAAATAGATAAGATGTACAGTGTGCAGAGCTGCAATCTTATCACAGTAATCTAGCAACTATGAAGAACATGTATATAAGCCAGTTTATTTAATGTAACATTTTTGGTCACTACAATTCATATAATAATATTTCACACTTTTTACTGTTGTGGGGTACTGGGTGCATACAGGGGCACTGTATTCACTGTATGTGCGCGAGTATGAACAAAAGGCAGAATACCCAGGTGCAGCAGTGGCTCTATATCAGACAGTGACCGTCAGCCACACTTACCCCCAATCTTGGCGTTGTAAGCGATGCCCACCGTGCAGTGCGAGTTGTTGGCGGACGCTGCTACTTCACCAGCGCACCTCGTGCCATGCCTAAACACAACACATCAGACGACAGTGTTAGTACTGACACACACACACACACACATTCACTGACTGCATAAACAAAGACTGGAGACTCTTACGCAAGCACAGGCACTACTGCTGACCTATTACACACTCGCTACAGAAGGAACGCAGAAGTGGACAGGAAACAGAGAGAGAGTGAAACAGCTGGGCTGAAACTAAACATGTGCTTCCATGGCCAGCAGAGCTAAAACACAGCAGCTAAATATTTGAGATATTGAATGAAAACATTTGAGCGGTTCCTCCGCTTCAGACGCAACGTGGATAGATTCTTGACCCAAACTAAACCCACATAAATCTAATACAAATCATCCACAAAAAACACACTAAAATGCTCACTAAAGACCGAGACAGACAGATGGAGAGAGATTCGGCTGTGGAACCTCCAGCAGTGAACAGCTGCATAGAAAAACTCACGCTACCATGGTAACCACCGTCTCCAATCTAAGCCATTTAAAAAATGAAAAAGAAACAAAGATTGTAAAGATCCATAGCAGTACCAGATCTGGGATGAGACCAGAGTTCGATCGCCATCACAACCATAAATATTTACAAGGTCAAAAGGTCAAAAGGCCAGAGGAACTCCCAGGTGGTCCGTGGACTCGATCCCAGTGCCAATCCAATGACTCCAGACTAAAACTATTCCAACGATGATCCAATACTGAAACATTTAAGTGAAAATAAATGTACGATAAAATCCAAAAGACTGGCCACTTCAAGTCTACTTTACTGTTCAAAGGTTTGGGGTTGTTTAGATTTGTATGTTTTTAAAGAAATAACTGTTTTCTATTTGAATAAATTTTAAAATGTAATTTATTCCTGTGATCAAAGCTGTATTTTCAGCATCATTACTCCAGTCTTCAGTGTCACATGATCCTTCAGAAATCATTCTAATATGCTGATTTGCTGCTCAGGAAAAATTTTTTATGGTTAATGTTGAAAACAGTTGTGCAGATTAATGTTTTGGTAAAAATGTCACTTTTTCAGCATACTTTGATGAACAGAAGTTGCAAAAGAACAGTCTTTGCTGTCATTTTTGAATAATATAAAGGATTAGGAAAATTTCCTGATAATTTACTCACCCTTTTCTTCAGTCACAAAGAAATTAAGGTTTTTGAGTAAAACATTCCTGGAATTTTCTCCATATAGTGGACTTCAGTGGGGGTCAACGGGTTAAAGGCTCAAATTGCAGTTTCAGTGCAGATTCAAAGGGCTCTACATGATCCCAGACAAGAATTAAGAGTCTTATCTAAGCCCCTTTCACACTGCACGTCGGACCCGGCAAATTGCCGGAACATTGCCGGGTGGACTTCTGTGTGAAAGCAGTCACGTTGATTCCGGGATTGAACCGGGTCGAGGACCTAGTAAAGTCCCTTTCACACTGCGATTCCGGAAAATACGCGGGTAATGTGTCCCAGCAATTGTTCCCGGGTCGCTAGATTTTGCCCCTTTCACACTGCCAGTGATTACCCGGAATATGTGCGTGCTTTCACACACAACCTGTAAAGGTTCTGTAAAGACACGTGATATCAGGGTGTGACGTGTAATGTACGAGTCGAAAACACTAGGCACGTTAACTTTCACTGAAACTGGCGAACGATCTCAGCTTCAGCGCGGAAAGTGAGGAACTAACTTATCTCTGCTTCGTTACAGTTTGCACATATTTTTTCATCACGAACGTTGATCTGGCTTCAAAACACACTAAAAGAGTCACGCGATAACAGGCGTCATCACTACGACATGGCTTTAGTTCTGGCAAGATCGTTCACCAGCTTAAGTGAAAGCAGAGCCCGTCTACGGAGAGCCTTCCCACTCCCTATTAAGTCCTAAAGTACCGAATTTTGTTTGCAGTTCCACCAGTTCCAAATCACATTGGAAATGTCACGTGCGGTTAGTTCTTTGTCTGTGTACTTCAGTTCAAAGAGGTAGGGTAGGGCAAAAAACATCTCATTTTCTCCTCCAACTTCACAATCGTCTGACATCATTAGCTGGGTTTCCATCACCCTGCTTTTATGCACATTTTGAAGTATCGCATCAGAATCGAGTGATGGAAATGCTAAATTTCAAATAAAAATTCCTTAATTCGCAAAAAAGATTTATGCTTGCTTGAGGTGGTTTTTGACTTGTGCGAAAAAGGGTTAATGCAAATAATGCGAGATAGAAATGCATTTTGCAATAACCGCATTCACTGACAGTCAACATTTTTGTTGATTTTAATCAAAATCAGGGGTCAGCAACCTCTTAGACATTAAGTGCCATTTTTAATTTTTCTGGTTAACCACTGTGGCTTTGACTAGCAATAGGAAGTAGCATGATCATGATTTATAACTGTCATGTAAACCAAAGGCTATTGGCGCAAAAAAAAAGGAAATGTGACAACACAGATTAGAAAGAGCTATACACACATATAAAGCGCATCCGTATGTTACTTTAAAAATTAAGGAAGTTTAACTTACTTGTTCAAAATCGTTCAAACTAGCTATGTTTCAAGGAATTATAAAAATAATCTCTCAAACAAATTGTGAACAAGCAGTTTTTCCGTTCAATTTGCAAAATATAAATGGAAACAAAATTTTTACCCACTGGGGAAGTCACTGTAACTTTTTATGCTAATGGAAAATGCATCCACCTCAATCAAACATTAGCAATATCCCAAAATACACGTAAAACTATACAGATAGATTTTTGGATGGTGTCTGTCTGTATTTTAACGCTTCTGCTGCTTCTCTCACTATTTTCATGATGAAAATATTTGTACACGACACATTTCAGAAAGTTTTATGAAACAGAGCTTGCAGAACTTGTACCATTAGATTTCATATAGTTGTGTAAAGTATTATTTAGGTGTAAAAACAAAGTGTTTGGTCATTTTACACGTCATTCAGACAGTCTTTTCCTGTCTAACTGACTATATGCCAATAGTCAAAACCCTGCTCTGTGAGACGAAGTCACATCTGCTAGCAAAATACAGGTCAATGAGAAAACCAGAAACACAAACCACACCTGAACAGAACATTCCAGTATTTCAGCATTTCCAGAACCGCACAAGTCACTCAAACCTTTCTTACGTTCCCTAAAAACAACTGATTATCATATTATAGGTAGCATATAAACCCATTTACCATACAGAACATACACTGTCCACAGCCACACACTCATGATGCTGTGCTGCACATTTGACATACAGCTTAAATGTCAGACTGGGTCAATAAACTGCAGTTCCACTGAAAGTCTAGTGCAAAGCCCATGTTCATCGATCAGATATATGAACTTCCAATATTTACAGTACAGCCGCTCGGTCACTCAGAACGACCCCCGGCGGTGAAGCTCACGGTCAAAACCCACCACAGGGAAATAAAGACTCACATTACACAAACTATCAGTGAAAGAATCAACACAAAACATTCCAGCACATAAAAGATCAACAGCTTGTGTAGGATAGTGGCCAAAAGACAGGGGAGACTTTACTGAATCACTCAGTAAACCCCAAAAAAAGTAATGGTCAGAATTATTAGCACCCTTGGTAAAACTGAGCAAAGAAGGCTATGAAAATAAATCTGTGTTGTTTATCCTTTTGATCTTTCATTCAAAAATGTTTTTACAAAAATCTAACCTTTCATTGAAGTAAATAAATACACATTTGCCACAATTATTAGCACCCATAAAAATTATTATAGAACAAAATATATTTCCATTCATATTTACATTTTAACCACACCAGAATATGAAATTATCCAACCATGATTTCCTGTTTGACAGGATTATAAATATGGGGAATCACAGAGGCCAAATTCCCTTAATCATCAATCAGAATGAGAAAAAGAATATAGTTCTGATGTGCAGAACAAGATTGTTGAGCTTCATAAAATAGAAATTGGCTGTAAGCAAGTAGCTCAAGCAATGAAAATTCACACTTTCACCATCAGGGTAAGAATTAAGAAGTTCCCATAAACAGAAAATGCTAAAAATCTGCCTGGAAGAGGAAGTGTCTATTTTGTCTTAAAGGGATAGTTCACACAAAAATGAAAACTGCCCCTTGATTTACTCACCCTCAAGCCATCCTAGTGAATGGGTGTTGAGATTCAATAGTCCAATAGAAGTCCAAGAAAGTGCATCCATCCATCATAAAAAGTGCATCTCACGGCTCTGGGAGGTGGCTTCTGAAGAGAAGCGATGTGTTTGTGTAAAAAAAATATCCACATTTAAAACGTTATTAACTGAAATCTCTAGCTTCCGCTAAATGTCGTACACGCATTCATGAGAGAGTGGTATTATAACGGATGACGTAGACATAGCATAAACTCCGGTGAGAATATGCTAGTTACGCGAGAGCCAAGTTTTACTTGCAGCAAAGAAATGAAAACTGCCCCTATGAATTGGTTTCGCTTTCCTCTGACAATTTGTTTTTTTTTTGTTTGTTTTTTTTACAAATGCTTATTTTGTACTTCTAATTCGTGACTGGTGTTTTGTTTTGCTCTCTCCTCTGTACTTCCATGTTTGTAACTTCTCACTGGAGCTTACGCTATGCTTACGTCCTATGTCATCCGCTAAAACGTCACTCTCTCATGAACGCACGAACGACAATTAGCGGATTACAGTTTACAGATTACAGTTTAGAAAGCTTTAAATATGGATATTTTTCATGTGGAGCACTTTTTATGATGGATCGATGCACTTTTTTGGGATTCAAAACCTTGACCCCCTTTCACTGTCATTATAAAGCTACGAAGAGCCAGGACATTTTTTAATATCACTCCGACTGTATTCGTTTAAAGGAATGATAGCTTGAGGTTGAGTAAATCATGGGAGCACTTTACATTTTTGGGTAAACTATCCCTTTAAAGCAAGGTGAGGAGAATAGACTCTCCAAGGATCACAGCTGGAGTATTGCAGAAATTAGGAGAGTCTCGGGGTCAGAGAGCCTCAAAAATGATCAAACAGCACCTAGATCACCACAAGTTGTTTGAGAGGGTTTCAGGAAAAAAACAAAACATCTGCTCTCATCCAAAAACAAACTCCAGCATATGCCAGACAATACTGGAACTTCAAACAGGAGTTCTGTGTACAGATGAAACTAATAAATGAACTTTTTGGCACACATGAGATGGGTTTAAAGGGATGCAGAGAAATAAAATAAAAAATAGTAAAAAAGTAGCCCATGTGTACAATGAAATATACAGCTGTATATTTAATGTCATGGGCCTACTTTTCTGCTGGAGGTCCTGAACATCTTGTTTTAGATACACGGCATCATGGATTCTAGCAAATAGCAACAGATAAAAATCTAGTTCTGCCTTTTTTGCAGCAATGTATTTTGAGATGAATTGAGAGCTTTTAATTTGAAAAGCTTTTAATTCGCCGTGCCTAATATTTTATTCTTTGCAAACAGCGACAGCTTTGTTGCAGATAAAACACACAGGCTTTGCATTCACAAAATTAGGTACACAGTTATGTTTCTATTCTTCTTTGTATGCCCTATTTTCGCTGTCAACGTTCCTCTTTTGATAGTGCCATTTTCTCTCACCAGCTAGCTTAAATATTTACATCACTTTGCAAACAACGTAATAGTGTACCTCCAGCATGTAAACAATTAAACAAAAAATGCAGTTTAGTACGTGAGGATGCCAAGGAATAATACTGAGTGTAAAAGTAGGCTACGTCAAATAATTATTACAATAAGTTAGGCTCCATTGGGTAACAAGCAAATTAAAATGATACACATTTATTATTCACGATATGGAAAGAGGACATAAAACATAGTTTGTTAAGAGCATGAATCAAACATGCCATCAATGGGCTTATTCAAGTCCTCTTTTATTTTTTGAGTTATTTTATATCCATTTCGCATCTACCACATATGTGTGTTTTAGCATGGCGGTGTTGCAAGTTGGTGAATTAAGATACTTGCCAGGTTATGTGCCACTACTCTGCTTTATTAATTTATCCAGTGTAAAACCCGGACACCGCCACACAAATGTGGCTTTTTGTCAATGACTGTCCTGCTACAGGATTTAACAGAGTAACAGCTCACTACCAGTTACAAAACACACTGTAACAGTCTGTCACAGGCAATTCTAGTTTCATTTTATCAATTAATTTCTTAAATTGTCTTGTGACTAAGTTCTAGTGCCAAAAATTTTTTTGGTTTTTGGCCCAATGCCAAACGTACTTGCCCCCTGCTATAGAAAACAAGTGGGGTGAACTGAAGAGGAGAAGCACCAGCATAGAGCTGGGAATCTGAAGAATGTGAGGAGATCATGTATGAAAAAATGGTCTCTGATCCCTTGTCAGGTGTTCTCCAAACTCATCAGGCTCTATAGGAGAGACTCAGAGCTGTTATCTTGGCAAATGAAGGTTGCAAAAAGTATTAAATAAAAGGATGACAATAATTGTGGGCAACTTGTAATAGAGAAAAACATCTATGTCTTAATACCCCCCCACCCCCTTTTCAATATAGTAGTGGTCACATTAAATTATTATTCGTTCAATGTATTCATTAGTAAATGTTTTATTCATTATAAACATTTTTAAAAATTATTTGATACAAACCCTAATCTGACATATTATATATATATATAATAAAAAATATAATAATAGTAATAATAATAAGACGAATAAATTATTGTTATACACAAATACAATAAATTGTGAATTAACAAATTATATTACAAATATGTAATATTTTATTTATTTTATTTTATTTTTTATAAAAAAAAAAAAAAAAAACTTTTATTAGATATAAATATATTACCTGAACAGATGTTAGCCAATCATAAAGCAGGTCATTTACATATGCAACTCTTAAAGACACAGTAGCAAAATCAGCCTATTTAATTTCCTGCTCAGATGAAGCTGAAAAGAGGTCATAACTAAATTTTATCGCAAATAGTCTCAACTAACATTAGAAGCAGAATTTGAGAAAATAAAATGGTACAAAAAAGATATGTAAGATATGCCCAATTTAAAGGAGTTAATTGCCATATAGTTATATAATGTCTATACTTCCTTTATGAGGTGAGAATTTTGAACTTTCTGCACTCGAAGCCTGACAGAGACAGAAGAAGCCAGGGCAGGAGGTGGATGGTGTTATATAGAGCGTGTCTATACATGCAGACCTAAACCTCCCTCTCTGTCTCCACCACACGCTTCCTCCTGAAAACAGTGACAGCGTCAAACACTCCCCTTTTCCTCGGGCCACGGAAATACTTCTAATGGGGCTCCTGAAAATGTACATTGAGCGGGGGAATAGTGCTCAGGACAGCAAAATACACCTCCAGAATGGGGTTTGTGGAGCATTTAGAGGTGTCTGATACAGGCAATGCTAAAATCACTTTTATTTTCTATTATTGCTCATTCTTTGGGATAAGTATTACATTTCAGCACATAACTCGTCCTGCACCATTTGAGCTGCGGACATGAATCGTATCTGAAATCACACAGATTGAGAAGAGGTGTGCTATCACTTTCCAAAAATAATATGGGGGAAATCTTATAGACAATGCAAAAGGTACGTAGAGACTTGTTGGACTCAGGAATAAATATTTTATCATTTCATTATAAAAGATGCGTTTTCTTTACATTAAGGCAGTGGTTCTCAACCTTTTTTTCCACTGGTCCAAGTGCAAATCTAACGGGCCACACACATATCATTTACATATTACGTCACAAATACAAACCAACCAGATTATAATATTATAGGCTATGAAAAAGTAGGCCCTGAATAAATGTCTAAATTTATGTGCAAACATAGCCTCTGTTGATCCCCATATGGAAAGCACTTTCTAATGTAATAATCTGAGGTTCTCTCCAGAGATGTTTTGCCACATTTATGCAATTAAGGATAATTGCTGAGTAGTATGGGTGTTTCCTTTTGCCCGAACATCTTCAAATGAGTGGCGGGGCAAACCCAAAGTTGATGCCGAAAGTCCATCACTCTCCTACCTTCACTGCTGATACTGCGACTCTTCTTGTTTGTATGTGTTTCTTTCGCTGGCATTTCGTTTTTAACCCTTCATAACAAATTTGTCCATTCTGATGTTCAATTTTACCAAACTAATGGCTGCTGATGCAATATAAATTGAATTCTGCCAAAGTGCACGCTTGTAAGTGTTCGTTAAATGTCACTATCGGCCGATAATCCCTTTGGGATGATTAATCGGCGGGCTCTAAAAAGGCAGGTCTCAAAAAAACGATATCAAGATGATGACGCTGTCGTGAGAGGTTTGGCATGACATGAATTATATGATTATATGATTATATATATGTGAGAGATTATATGGGTGAATAATTATGAATTCACACAGCACACACGGTTGTGGTCCGGCAGTGCGTTCAGAAGCGGTGCGTCTGCAGCAGTGCAGAGATCACGCATTGTTTGCAGTAAATATGAACATGGATTGACACGAAAATGCAGTAATTACACCTAACACATAAATGCATTTTATTAAAGTCTACTGTGTTTCACAGTCAACACGAATGGTTTTTTGGCTAGGTTTAAAGAAAAAGAGCACTTTTAGATAAAGGCGGCAATAATAGATGGCACTCGTGGAGGTAGGAAAACAATGTTTTTTTTAATGAACCGCAGGATTGCTTGTAATAAAGATTTAAATGCAAAAGAAAGGGCAGTAGAGCTAACTATTTCTGTCAATGGTAAGTTTGTGATAATGTAAGAAAGATAGTTTAAATGTTTTGCCAATTGCTTGAGCAACTTAACATATAAATCTAGAAGTAAATGCAAAAGTAAAAAGCATTGAATAATGTGTTGCTTATGTTTATTGTGTTTAATCATGTCTGTGGAAGATTGTATTACTGTACAGTGTAAAAAAAAGAATTGCAATGCTGAAAAAGCATTTTCAGTGACAATGTTTGGATCTGAAATCAAAATAATGGATGTTGTGTTTGTGGTTAACAGCAATGAATCAGTAGCGGACTCTTCTGTGAAAGCACAGTCTGTCCTGCTTGCCCTCTCACAAGAGTCACCTAAGAGAGGAATTCCCACCATTTTCAAAAATGAAATTCGGGCCCTGAATAAATGTCTAAAAATCCTGATTGGAGTATCACTATAAATAGTTATAAATGACAAAAGAAGGCTTTAAAAAGATCGGTATCGGCGATCAGCCTCAAAAGCCCCTAGTTATAGTAGACAGCTTTGTGAACATTCCTAAAAAAAATTCTCCTTTTGCATTCTACAAAAAAGAAAAAACATCTGGAATGGCATGAGGGTGAGTAAATTACTGTCATTCAGGGATGCTTTACTCTATAAAGGAAGCAGATGAGGTTCAGTTTTCACTCATCAGTTGCAGAATTGCATTACACTGGAGCTCCTCGCAGAAACGTAACGGCACAGAGGATCAGAGCCCGGGGCCAAGCTTTCAGTCTGAATGGTCCAAAAAAGCTGCAGAGCCATCTGGCACAGGCTCACACACACTGGCAGAGTGGCAGCCACAAAAACACATGGGGGCCTCCACCCACTCACCAAACACACCCATATATACACACAACAAACCAAATATCAGCATTCACCAAACACACACTGATTTGTGCCAACATTTCCAAACACACACGCATAATCTCTCACAGAAAGCCAATTCCAGAAATCCCTTTCTGCCAAATACACTTACTTCTACACACACTGATTGCAAGCCAAGCGCCGTATTTACTCATACACCTAAGAAACCCTCAAATGCACAGAAAGCAAACTCCAAAAACCCACATCCACCAAACAAACACGCCAAACACTCTTACTAGCACACAGATCATAAGCCAAATACCCACATTCACACACACCACAGAGAGGACTGTATAAACAAAGCCTTTCCAGGGTTTTAATGACCTGATAAGCTCAAAGAATTGAGCGCGTGCGTGAGTAATGAACTTCACTCTTACTTGTTCTCATTACTGGCATCATATCGGGGCATGGGATCCATGTCATTACCGTTCACATCATAACTGGCCTCATTATCCTGCAAACAGATCAAAGGAAGAGAAAGACACATGAGAAGAGAACATGGTCAAATGTGGATTATGCGTTATCCATCCATTATGTGAATGTGCCAATAAGAACACTTAAAAAATGCTAAAAGTGAACAAAATAGTGCAAAATGTCTGGAATTTTACATGTGAGCATGTGAATTTGGACATTTACTTTTAAGACAAGGCTTATATAAACACAAAAACATCAGTCAGTATACTAATAGTCTTTGTTTTGCTCACTTGCTTTGATCCAAATCCTAGTTTTTAGGTTGGCAATGAATGTTTGATGGCAAACGTTGAAAATTAGCTGATATGCTGTCAGTTTATTAAATGATAAGCTGTTCATTGAGCGTAGTGAAACCTCTCCTTCATTGGCATTCATTCAAAAAATGGTCTCTGGTCTCCTTTCATGTGTACTGAACCTTTGCACCTTGCACTTAATGCCTGATACCTCGACCTTAAAGGGATAGGTTACCCAAATATTCTGTCATTAATTACTCACCCTCATGTCGTTCCAAACCCGTAAGACCTTTGTTCATCTTTGGAAAACAAATTAAGTTTTCTGATCCTGCATAGACAGCAACATAACTGAAATGTTCAAGGCTAAGAAACATAGTAAGGACATCTTTAAAATAGTCCATGTGACATCAGCTGTGGTACTGTCGCGAGCGTGCACTGAAGACTAACACGGATGAGAAAATAAAGTTGCTATTTTTGTTTTCTTTACGCACTAAAAGTAGTTTTTGGTTCTCATGGCTTCATAACATTCCGTTTAAACCACTGATGTCACATGGACTATTTTATCAATGTCCTTATTAACATTCTGGGCCTTCAACGTGTCAGTTGCGTTGCTGTCTATGCAGGGTCAGAAAGCTCTCAGATTTAATCAAAAATATCTTAATTTGTGTTCTGAAGATGAACGAAGGTCTTATGGTTTGAAACGACATGAGGGTGAGTAATTTATGACAGAGTTTTCATTTTTTGGGTGAAATATCCCTTTAAAGTATCCCAGAATGCACTGCAAGAAGTTCAATGGGGGAAAATTCAAGATTTCAGATGAGACAAGAAAAATGTTAATTATAAATAAACAAACATTCTTGTTCAATTCTAAGAAGTCTCAATAAAATTGCTCAGTGTAACTAAAATACTTGGATGACAGGCACAATGTGCGACATACAACAAAGCACATTAATTACATAAACTCCAATGCAATGGGCTCAACCTGACCTACTATCTCTGCTGCAACAAATGAATCTTTCTAATTATATATCAAACACCTTTTATTTTTATTACAATTTGGTTATAATTTATTATAAATAGGAAATTTGGTTTTACACAAAATTTGACTAAACATGTAACCACTCATAAGTATATAATGCAGAGTATGCAGCATGCAAGACACACACACACACACACACACATATATATATATATAGATACACTTACATAGTTCTGAATGAGATCTGGGTGGTTCCTCTCAATACCGTCATCCAGAATGGTAACCACCACATCCTTCCCCGTATAGCCTCTCTTCCACGCGCCCACGATATTCATGTCAGACTGACAGTTATGGATGTTATCATTACAGTGCTGCAAAGACAGAGATAAAAGGGGACATAAAACAATCTAATTAGATGAAGAGTAACAAACCGTATGCTTACACTACTGTTCAAAAGTTTGCAGCTGGTAAGACTTTTTTGTTGTTACTGTAAAGAACTAATACTTTTATTCATCAAGGATGCATTACATCAATCAAAAGTGACAGTAAAGACATTTATAATGTTACAAAATATTTAAACTTCAAAGAAATGCTGTTCTTTTGAACTTTATATTCATCAAATGATCCTGAAAAAAAAAATGTACCATGGTTTTAACACTGATGATATTAATAATAAATGTTTATAAGCAACAAATGCATCACAGGAATAAATTACATTTTAGAAAATATAATACAATAGAAAATGGTTATTTTAAATTATACAAATATTTCACAATATTACTATATTTTTGATCAAATAAATGCAGCTTTGATGAGCATAAGACACTTCTTTCAAAAACTTTAAAAACCTTTTGAACAGAAATGTAGATAGAAGCATTTTGAAGGATTATCATAAATACCCTGAGATACAGGGTAGGGTGGATTCAGTCCCACATCTCCCACGATTACCACAGCTCAATGTGTCTGCAACATGCATGCCTAAACACAAGGCCCCAGTAAAATCCTGGCTATTTTTGGTACCTTTAAAATCCCAAGCATGTGGTAACAAGCTAACATCATTTTTAAAACATATCTTTGTAAATTACTGCATCTTTCCTCATGTATCTCAGGCAATGTTATTACATGCAACCAACTGAACAGTTTCACTGGGCCTAGAGTTGGAATTAGACCCCATACTGGAAGTCAAGTTTATTTGCTCCCAAAGTACAACTCGCAGGTCAACAAGAGAAACCTGAGCCAAATAGATGCATTCAGGTCAAAGTATTAATGTTATCTAAACCATATTAACCATTGACAGAGCTATAACAACCCATTAGAGAACAAACGCTTAGTTCACGCTCGCCGTTTCGGTTGAAGCTTTAAATACGATCGTAGACAGAAAGTGATGACAACAATTGCTATGTGTGCTATGACTCAAGGTTTCAGCCGCAGCCAAAGTGCAACCTTTCATACATTCTGGCAAACCTAGATGGCTGTTTACCATGTAAAAAAAAAAAAATGCAAGGATGTCTTCACATTCCCTACGTGCTGATGTTTCCACACCATCGGCTCTCGTGAGCTGAGGAACATCACAGCTTTGAAAACGAGAGCCTGTTTGTACAATTACCTCACAGAAAATGTCCCGCTAGACGTTATGTTAGAGCTTACAAAAGTTCAATGTATCTCTCTGGGCGGTTTTCACATGTAGAAACTCAGCTAATCTGGTGTGACAGGCATAGTTTCCTTTGAGCGAGAATTAAACTGACAAATTAGTTTTAGTTAAAAACACCAAAGTTTTCCTACCTGCCATTGCGTTTTAGTGAAAAGCCGCCTTGAAAAGCAGAAGATTGGCTTGGTTTTGCATTTAACTAAACACAACATGATACATTGTATTTAATGAAAGCATTCGCAACACATTTCAATTCAATAACGGGCTGGATCGCTAACTTAAACAGAATATTCAGCTGCAAATAACACAGGACATGACTTGATTTTATCCGTCTGGATGTGAAGTTAATGTATGATAATGCTTGATAATAATTTCATTATATAATAGTGTTTACCTCAAAGTTTCACCTTTTCATCGATCACTGTGGGATTTGTAAGATTTAGGGAAAAATATGTATTGTGAAAAAAGCTTAAAAATAAACTGAATGGAGTAATTTTCTCTTTTGTCTGTGTGCCTTTGCTAACATCAGCAAAAAAGCAGTTATTTCTGAGGAGAAAGAAAATACATTTTCATAACAGAATACAAATATGACATTTTGCCTTTCAGAATAAGATGTGCTTGATGATTCATTTACTGTTAGACCTTGGTTAAGGATTTGAGTTCTGAACAGCTCAGACGTTTTTTTTTTTTTTGTAGTAGGAAATGATGAAAACCATGACAAAGATCAAGACTTCAGTGTATTTCAATGTTAGCAATTCAGAAGAACGATGTACAGCATGTTGATTAAGAATACTCACTATGTACCACATACTGCTCCATTTAGCATCGTTGAAGTAAATGGAGCTGGACTGGACCATACTGTACGGTACAGGACCAGGATATGAGGGTTTATAATCTCGCTTTGTTCTCCTCTTCACCACCTGCTGTTGTAACCACTCCACCTGAGGAAGAAGGAGAAGAGGTCCTTAAGGAACTGACAAACACCAACATTGTTTCATGACATTTATTTTCTTTAACATCCAATCCAATTAAATGAATGATGGCTACTGGAACACAATAATGAGAATATTTTTTTTTTTTGTTTTTTATAAAGATCAACATGAATTAAAGGCATAAACACTATGATGTTGTACACATACTGTGCATTTTTAATATCTTTCTCTGTAGTAACACAATAATGAGAATGATGCCAACTAATTTTTTGGTCATGAGAATTATGGAGGAAAATATGCTTAATTATAAAGAAGGTAATGTCACTATGCAAAAAATTGTAATAATATATTGTATACTTAACGCATCCTCATGCACAATATCTTACCTTAATTTTCCTTTCAATATTGGGATGAAATATAAATGTTATTGAAAGGCTTTATTCGTGTGGCTCACAACATGTTTGACTTAAGTTATATGGTAAAAAAAAATAAAAAATAAAAATCCATGAATTGGCTATTTCCATTTTTTAAAGGAATAGTTCACTGAGTCAGAAATTAATATTATGTCATTATTTATTCACCCTAATGTCTTTTTAAACCTGTATGATTTTCTGTCCTCCGCCGAATAAAAAACGCTAACGGTTACCAGACACCAGTAGTTTTAGGCAACACTGATGACAAACTAGAAGATACATCTTGAGAAACCAGATTTCTAAATATCTAAATATGAATGAGATTTGCGAGCTAAGCTACGGTGTATAAAAAAAAATTCTCATTCTCAGTTTTTGCTTTATAAAAGTGCTTTTTGTTATTTTTACAGACTGACAGCCACTGGTCACCGTTCAATTTAGTTGTATGGAAAAAAGCAGCGTGAACATTCTGCCAAGTATCTCTTTTTTAGTTCCACAGAAGAAAGACAACCAAATGTTATGAATGACACAGTGATTTAAAGATGACATAATTTGAATTATCGGTTTGATGATTGTCGAATACACAAAGTGCTGTTCATGAACAGAACGGTTGACTTGCTTTGCATTGCGCAACAGTTGTTTTGAATACACTATGAGTTCTAGTCATTGAAGATAAAGATCCGGAGTCCATATACACCACAGAACACACAGGTGTGGGGTTGTCATAGTGACAGCCTGACCTTTGGCTCCATGGAGATGAAGCTGTGTGTGCCTCTGCTGAAAAGCGTCGACCTTTTTATCGTCCGGCTGTGGAAGAAATGGTAGTAGTCCTTCAGATCACCAATCTACAGGAACAACACACAAAACTGTCATTTACTGTATCAGAATTACTACATTACACCAACACGTCACAAAATAACAGGTTGCAAAACAAGAATCCAACCACTCTGATATACTAAGTAACTAAAAAAAAAGAAAAGAAAAAAGCATATCGGGGCAGGCACATCTTATATGTAACAATATTGGTATGTATAAATAGGAAAGAGCTATAGCAACATTCATGTTGAAACCGGCGTGCATCATTAATTATGTAGGATGTCATTGACTGGAAGATTGGTTACTCAAGAGGCTGTATCACTTTCCACGGAACAGATTCATTTGACAAGTGCAATAACACCAGGCAGCCATGACACATTCTCCACTGACTACTGTACTCCACAGGGATGCAGAAGTCTGCCATAAAAAACAATGACTCCTGAAGTCATTGACAAGCTTTGCCAGTAAACAGTCAATCAAATGGGCTCATGGTGCTTTTAAAGCAACTGCTTTGGAATTAACTTGATGTAGGAAACTTCTGGGTTCGTGAAGAGCATCTTACACAAACACATAGGCTACAACTGGTTCCTAAGGCAATCCCACATTCCTGGATCCTATTGCAGATTCCCACAGGAGGACACGAGTCTGATGGGTTGCAAAGTTCAGGAGTACTTAAACTTTCATAAATGGGAACATCGGAGGTGACAACCTTCCAGTTGAGGAAGGACCGCTTCACTGGCACAATAAGCACAGATGAGCGATGAGATAGCACATTGTGAAATCAGACACTGAACACGGTCGCAGTGAAATCTCTAACCAGATCTGAGATCTGACATTCAGGCTTGCTGAAGCACAGAGCGAAGTTTAAGGCTCCACCATAAACTTACATTAACCTATTATTTATTTAAATGCACCAGCATTCTCACAACCAAAGCACTAAGTGGATGACAAAACATATGATTAAACTTTATTATAAAGAGTCTTTCTTGCTCCCAGGAGGAATATGAAACTGAGGCAAAAGCAGTTTATGCTATATAATGCAGTTCTTTAGTTCTACAAAGCTTGGCTTTACAAATTAAAAATCAGCTGCATTATATGCAATTTTAATATCAAGTATTCTAAGCACTTAATTTGAACACATGAAACTGAAAGATGTAACACTTTTAGCCTGTGTAACTTTTTTTAGCATGTTACAGTGAATGTTGCATGTAATTCATGACTTCAGTTTCTAACTTATTACTTTATAATGTAGAAGTACACCTAAAAGTAATAAAACTAACAAAAAATAGCAGATATATTCACTAACACACAGTCAAGTTTGAAAAACACCTGTTGTTGTTGGGAGTCAGCAGAGACCTGTTTGTTCACTGGGTTTTACTCTCAGAACTAGATATTCTTGCGCTAAAAACGAGTCTTCGCGCAGATTAGTGAAGATTAAAGTCTTGGAAACGTGAGTTTATCAGTCTGAACGATAAAACACAACTCTGTGAAACTTGTGTGTAAAGCTTTCAGACTTGACGTTTGAACTTCAATCAAAGTGATAGCACACTTGAACTGAGGGGAAAGAGCACTGGACTGCAAGTACTATTAAATAACATGAAAAACATGTTTGTGCAGGACTCACGTACCTGGCCCAGGTTTCTATACCCATATTTACTCGCGATATGGTCCGCTTGCTCAGGTCCGCCGGCTATCCGAACAGCCCAGTGGTTGGTGTAAATCCGAGCTTTGCACGGAGAAGACGAGAAAAAAACCAGGCACAGCGAAACCAGGACGCACGGGAGGCTGTTCAAAACCATCTTTCGCTATCTCTCTCTCGCCTCGACTCTCCGCAGCACCCCCGGTTTAGGAAAACAACCAAACTTCGTCTCGCCGTTCAGCGGGGTTTCTCATAGAAGTGTCGCTTGAGCTCCACATATACTCAGCAGAGGGAGAGCGCAGGATTTAAACGGGATACGAGCCTCGGAACGCTTCGGTCTGCAGCGCATCGGCCGCGCACACTCCGACGCAGAGAGAGAGAGAGAGAGAGAGAGAGACGCGAGAGTCTGTTTGCACAGCTTTGGCTTGATTTGTTGTCTCAAGACAGTGCCGTTACTTCTGGCGGGGTTTGTTGTTTATTTTTTTTATTTATTTTTTTGGTAAAGTGGAGATATGGCTTTAGCGCCTCCCTCAAATAACTACAGAGATAGTCGGGAGAGTACGGACAACGAGCCCTGTGGGGTTACCGGGGCTCCGCAGGGTCTTAAAGACACACCGCGTTCCTTCAGCACAGAACAGGCTGCGTTTGTCACATTCACCACAGCCGTGAGATTCCCAGAGCCTTCTGTGAAGAACAAGCTTGACAAAGTATACTGGACTGGGTTATTTATATATTTGTATATAATCATGTAGTCAGTTTTGAAAGCGGTAGCCAGTCAAGTAGCCAATTAACAGCAGTTTGTTCTCGTCTTCAAATTTGATTGGCCATGGAGTGCTTAAATTTAATATAACAGCACTGGACGTTTCACTGTTTGTTTTATCCCAACAATTCTGACGGAAACAGTCAGAATTGTGAGATGTTAACTCATATTTCAGAAAAAAACAAAGAACTGTGAGATGTAAACTCAGAATTAAAGGGTTCATATGATGCGATTTAAATTTTTCCTTTCTCTTTGGAGTGTTACAAGATCTTGGTGCATAAAGAAGATCTGTAAAGTTGCAAAGACTAAAGTCTCAAATACAAAGAGATATTCTTTATAATAATGTTAAGAGTCAACCACGCCTCTAAAACAGCTCATTCTAACACGCCCCGACATGTCTACGTCACAATGTGGGAAGATTTGCATAACGCCTCCCAAACATTCACGCAAAGAAAGAAGGGTGACTTTTATTATCGCTGTTGCCGTGGCGCCATGTTGTGGAGACGCTAGACACTATAGAAAGGTGGGGCATAAAGGAGCAGCAATAATGTACAGTATGTGGAAAATAATGTGTTTTTTTTTTAACCTTAAACCGCATAAACACATTGCATTACACCAAATACACAAAATAATGTTATTTTTAGCACCATCATATGACCCCTTTAACAGAAGAAAAATCAGAATTGTAAGAAACAAATTTGGAATCGCGAGAAAAAAGTCAGAATTCTGAGTTTATATCTCACAACTCTGACTTTTCTCTCAGAATTTTCTCAGAAATGAAAAGTTGCAACTAAAGGTCCTTGCACACTGAGTCAATTTTTTTATATATATATTCGTCATCCTTTCCTATCAAAATGCTTGCTACAGATGTGAAAACGCAGAAAATTGAACCTGGTCTGAATTTTTTTATGATGGATGTAAGTTTCAGAGGCAGTGTGTAAATGTGATTGACACAACGTGAGGTCATATTTATTTTTTAACATGTGAAAATTTCGGACAAGAATTTTGGAGTGTGCAAAGACCTTAACTCTTTTATTTTTCATCCTGTGATGGAAACAAGCCTCTATACGACAGAGCAACAATATCATTGGAATCACTTCACTTCCAGCTGATGAACAATAAAAACATTGACAGCCAATCAGAATCAACTTGACTTTAAAGGGGTCATATGACGTTGCTAAAAAGAACATTATTTTGTGTATTTGGTGTAATGCAATGTGTTTATGTGGTTTAAGGTTCAAAAACACATTATTTTCCACATACTGAACATTATTGTTTCTCCTCTATGCTCCGCCTTTCTGAAATGCATTGATTTTTACAAAGCTCATCGTTTTGCATTGTGATTGGCCGAATGCCTTAAGCATGTGTCGGAAATGTTATGCCCCTTAACATACTGTGATACTGTGTCCCGGCGTGACAAGACAAAAACAATAAACAATAAAACCTATTACAACCAAGTATTTTTTGCATCCAGTGGGGACATAATTACTTATTATAATGACTTATACTGTCTTTTTACGCGTTGTGTATCTCGCTGCATGAACATAAAACCATGTCTGCATTTGTGATTGTAGAAATGACAAACAAGCACTACTCTACACTGCTCAAAACTCACATTTGAATCATCAGAGGCAATTTCAATTTTATAACGAATATCTCATTGGATTTGAGACTTTAGTCTTTGCAACTTTACAGATCTTCTTTATGCACCAAGAGCTTGTAACACTCCAAAGAGAAAGGAAAAATTTAAATCACATCATATGACCCCTTTAAAGATCGCAGGCATTTAAAATGACAAAAGACTGCAGTGCGTGCGTAAAAAAAGAAAATAATTTTATTGTGAGGATGCTAATAGTTATCATTATAGGCCTAGGTATCTTTATTGGTACCAAAGATGATAATAACTATAAAGTTTTAATAATTGTTCTTATTCTACGAGAACAGGAAAGTCCACACCAGATTTAACCATAATGACACAGAGGAATAATATAATTGGAATCACTTTTTTAGGATGACTTTTTTTTTTTTTGAACTGATAACGATAAAAACATTGACAACCAAATGTAATCCACCTATTTAAAACAGCATAGCTGAAGCACACTTATAATAATATAATGTAATATTATAGCCTATATACACTATTGTTGTTGTAATTATACAGGCTGGTCTGTTCCAGTTCATGCATTGCTCGGTGAGATGCAACACTTTCACATGCTTTGGCTTATTCTGGGACTATTTACATTGGTTGAGAAACAATATACAAACTGGCCAAGATTTTGATCTGAAATATTAAAATACTTTGCATAAACATTTTTATGTTAAAAGCAACAACACATTTAGGCCTACATAATATCAGCATGACAGCTGAATCACCATCAGATTTAAAATAATAAAAACTTATTTTGGAACTAACTTGCTCTTGAGTAAACACATTGTGTGCCTTGTTGTTTACTTCGAGTCCATAAAATTTTGTCCATAAACTTGTGACTTCTAGATCTAAGGTGGTGGGCTGCTTATAATTATTCCTCTCACAGTCGCATCCGCTCGTCACCAGACATACTTTTGATGGCATCATTATGTGGCGAGCGTTACGCGTCGCTCTCATTCACGTCATGATTGATTGATCTTTGTTTTGGTTATCCCTCCGCGCTCTGTTCCGTTTGCAGTACAAGTGCGAAATCAGCATAATTGCACTAATTACGGCCAATTTCTCCGTGAATGGAGCCGCTGTCAGATCCGACAACAGACGAGGGACAAGAATATCTCACGGTCCTTATAAACGAGATGAAAGGGGACGAAAACACCCGTGAACACTCCATTGAGTGCGAGAGCAGGATTGCAATTTAAAGCACCGAGGGAGGAGGAGAAAAGAAGGGAACATGCGGAGATTTGAGAGCGGAATCAAGTACCCAGCTCACGGAGGTAGCGGGCAACCCCATTCAGAGCGTCGCTTCTCTACCGGGGGGCGCAAATTCCGCTTGACAGCCATTACCCCGCGAGCCCGAGTCGCCCCCCTTCAAGTGTGTTTCTCTGAGAACAGTTACCAGCGTGCATTCCTTCTGCTGCAATTAAGCCTTTATTGATCACCTCTTCAGAGCTGAGTAAACAAACGTAATGTGCGGAAATCACTGGATGATTATTGTCCCAGGGTGCGAATTATGGGGGTTTGGGGGGTCTGACCCTCCTAATTAAGCCTTGAACCCAAAAAGCCAGTCAAAATAAATAAAAATAAAAATTGGGGGGTCTAAGAAGACAGAATAAAGCTGCATTTTCAAGCAACATTTCAGTAAAACACAAAGTTAGTAAAGTTAAGGCAGGAATGCATAATACAAATTTGTAAATTTTTCCCTGATTTGCAATCTGGGCACATCAGCGTTGCCAAAAGCCAGAGCCAGTGTCCAGATTTCAGTTGACAAATTTATCAGAAAATTGCATAAAGATTGATGGGATAGACTTTTATCTTCAATCCAGTTGGAGGTCATCAAGCGTGCTTTATATATATTTTTTGGACTATTTTAGACACATAAGGTGTGTCCCAATTTGCGTACTTGTGCACTATTCTATGCCATTTTGTATAAATAGTGCAAGTAGTGCATTCACACCACTGATCTATGAATGACATAATTTATAAAATTCATACACTACAGGGTTGAGTACACATATATAGTGTATAGGCCCTGTCCCAAATGGCACACTTCATGTGCACTTGCAGTCTTGCACACAATAAACGGCAGGCGCTCTGCTGAAAATGGCCAGCTGTGAGTGCTTCTGCGGAGAACCTTTGATTGCTATGTTGTGGAATATTGCTAAAGTAATATGGCAGGCCCATCATGAAATAAATGTTTCTCAAAGCATTATTTTCATAACAATATTGTGGTAGTTTGGGAATTCCAACTGGGGAAGATATGAATACTCGGTGACAAGCAATATTAACTTCTCCATTGTTGTTCAATCATAGTACAAGCAGGGTGTGACGGTTGGTTGGTTGGTGTGGTATTAGTCCCGCCCCTCCTCCACTGTGATTGGTTAATTGATTGAAAAGTGACAGTGATGAGCGCTGTGTTTTAACCACAGTTGAACATTCTTCAATTCTCAGCAATGAGAAAAAACGCTGAATGCATTAAATAAACGCTCAGTGCCTCGTCACACTCCTGGCATTTTAAAAAATGTGGCACTCCCACTGAAAACAACTGAGAAAATATACTAGCCTTTGGTGGACATGCGGCCTTAGGTGTGTGCACACAAAATGCAAAGCGACTATTTGCATCGCGTTACTTGCTCTAGATTACGCAGGGGATGTTTTTCGCATCACTCGCACAAATAAAAACGTTTTCTGATACAATCGACATGTCAATAATCTCTTCTCTGACTGGCTTGTGCGACAACGCTTCATACGAATTTTCTGTTTGAGTTACATTTTTTCAACTCACATCATTCACGTCACTCGGCACAAATTTGCGTCTTTTCGTGTCTTTGTATTGACAAAGAATTTGTATTGACAGTCTGTATTCCAAGAATTTCTCTCAAGAATATGAGTGTTTTACGCTTGTGAACTGAAATCGTGCTCCCGTGACAGTAACGGTAAAAATTACGGTAAAAAGTAACAGTAAAAATTTGCTTTCTGGGGATAAAATACAAATTTTTTGGTGGGGTTCCCCAGGTAAAATTTGCATTACAGTGACCAAATATCACATTATTGGAGTTGCTTTAACCCATGACATGAAAAACAACCCATGGCAACAGTGTAAAAGTAGCCCAATTCGGAGGAAAACCACAGACCTAGCAACACTGACAACGATTGCAGTGCTGGAAATGCAAATTCCGCGAATTTGAAAACTTGAACTTAATTCTTCCCATAAGCCCTCTTTAATGTCACTGAACAATTTTCACATGGTCGGACACCATGTAGCTCCTCAGACCACCTAACAAAGAGTTCAATGGCTACTGCATAAAGCCCATTTATTCATTTGTGTACTTGCTCACCAAATGCAATAAGAGAAGTAGGGCAGCAGCATGTAAAATGATTTGACTGGTTGATGCAGGCAAGACTATATTACTTGATAGCTTCTCTAAATTGAATTTTTGGCAGGGAGGATTTTACGTGCTAAATGCTGATGGAAATGAAGAGACAGTAGTCAAACATCACACAGGCTGGGCCCATTGACCTGCATATGTGAGAGGGACAGGCAGCCAGAAAACACATAGCAGCAACACAAAAAGGGCTCTGTGGCCCTGACGGCAATGTGGGAGCCCCTCACTGATCTCACTGGCAGGAGATCATTGTTATTCTCAGCAAATCAGAGCATGGATGACACACAACTTCATTCTTAGAAACATTTTCCCTCTATATGCACACACACACAGACACACACACAGAGACTATTATTTGGAGCTATTCAGCTGACAGACAATCTCATGCTATAGCAAAGTAAATTAATACAAACACTACATCAATTAATGCAAAGCCTCACTGCATCAGAGTAATTAACACTGCAGGCCAGCTCTATATATGTAGACATGAATGAAAACACACAATAGTGTGTGGCATGAAGACTGCATTTTCTTCAGAAGGTCATTGTATGATGAAGAACAACAATTCATTGCTGTAACTGTTTCAAAACCATCATATAGAATTTAAAGGGACAGTTCACTCAAAAAAAAAAAATATTTATCAAATCATTTACTCCCTCTCACCTAACAATCTAAATAGTAATGTAGGATGTTTCAGAAATGGGTAATGTAGTTCCATTCCTGATTTCTGATTGGTCAGTACAGCGTTCCAATAAAGTAACATCTATGACATCACTGTGAATGGTTTATTCCTTCACAAAGTATGTCAGGGATTAGCCTATAAGCAATTGGAAGGATGCCATGTAATTAATTTGCTTTAAAATAATGCTTAAATGATCATTTGTGACCCTGGACCACACAACTAGTAATAAGTAGGCTTGCACGGGTATATTTGTAGCAATAGCTAAAAATACACTGTATTGTTAATATAGTCAGTCCGCTGCACACATATCGCTTAATTATGTGCCCTTACTAAACTTTCTGAACATATTGTGTTTACATAGTATACTAATAATACAGTGAACTATACTGTGTTGCTATTTCACACTTGACAGTAACATTAAGCGCAGTTGAAAACTAGGTTACAGCTCACCGCTTCATAACACTAACATTGATGCTGGCGCCCTCTAGTGTTTACAAATGTAGAAAACTATTTTATATATTAAAAGGACAGAAACAATGGTAAAATGTAACTTAAAATGGAATTTTGGTAAAACCAAGCAATTCCATACTTAAAAACTCCACTAACTTTTGAATTAATCTAAAAACTGTCACCAGTTTTACAGCCAATAAAAGACACACACAACATGGTGAATAGCTCAGAACCTTTATTCAGAGGGCAACAAGAGTGAAATATAAAATTTATGGGTAGGTTTTCCTTTCTTTCAGGTGACAGAAATCAATTTCAGAACCATTGTATGGGAGAATAATCCATAGAGGAAAAGAGTCGAGAATGGTTGTGAAGCCCCTCAAGACGTTCTCCCTCCTCCACCATCAGTGCTCTAGTTCTCATTGCAGTGTCTCTGTAGTTTTCCTCAAAATGCTTTTCCTTTTAATTTTTTTGCTACATCTCTGCAGTTTTTAAGAAGTAATCAAAACAACAACAACAAAAAAAATGTCCTTCAAAAAAATAAAATGGAGCGACCACATCTTTTGTTCTGCTTCTTAACATTTACAGTATATATAAATACTTACATAAATATCTTACATGAAAACCTAATTCAGAGAAGGAAAAAAGCAGAGGAGACTGATGGAGGAGGGGGACGGGGGAGAACTGATACGGCGTGTTTGTGCGAGTGTGCGTTTCATGTTGGAGGCAGGACAGTGTGGCGTTTATGTGGGTAACAGTAGAAACGGCGCGTTCAGTTAGCCCAGTATGGAGAGCTGCTGTAGTTGGATTTGCCCTGACTCTTCTGCATGCTGTTGGACTGACTGCGTTGGCCCTGCAGATGACAAAAAGAATCAGCATTAACCCTATAAAGCCTGCTTGATGCTATTTAATATTCAAATTATTAACATCACACATTTTGCTGAGAAACCTTTATTAATGAGAAACTTATTGTAATGTAAGAATAATGTTTAAGCGTCTGATTGTGAAGACGTGATGTACCTGTGTGTCTTGAGCCATGTGGTGGTGCAGTAACTGTGAGGGGGGCTGCTGATGGGGCAGTATGTGAAGGAAGGGTGCGGGGGCGTATCCGGGGGCACCTGCGGGGTTAAGCGGGCCGGTTCCTCCCAGAGCTGAGGGCAGGCTGAACGCAGGGCCAGCTGCTGTGGGGAAACCCTGCTTGTCAAATGACTAGAAGGGTCAGAGAAAAGAAATGAGATTAACACACAGCCTTGAAAGGACGTAGTGTGATGACTGACAATACTGATCACAAACCACGCAATTCAATAAAACTGTGCTTCATTTGTTCTTGGTCTTTTGGTTATGCTTTTTATGCAATCTTCCTTGTAATTGGCTTTGGTTGGAGTCTCGAACATTCACAGGAAAAGCTTATACAGCGTTGAAAAATAAGGTAGATATGAAAAGATACTAAAACTAAATATGGACTATTTTGGTGCAAGGAGGATAAATTAAAGCAACAAAATAAATGAGTGGAAACAAGCAGCCAGAAATGTGAAGCTCACCTGGGTCTTGCTGTACACTGTTCCAGCGAGCTCTGAACTCGCAGATCCAGACAGTCCTGGTACTAAGAAAAGATTTCAAATGTTCAATTGAAGTCATCTTAAATTTGACTTCATTCAACACATCTGCAAGCTCTGTACAGTTATTACAGTCTGATTAGGAAGCTTTTCCAGAGCACTGCAGAGATAACTTAAGGCCAAACCAGAAGTTAGCATGACTCTAGTCCCCTCGACAAAAGCCAGTGGAAAATCATATTGGGTTTATTGCAGAAAATAAGCTCCGTGATGAACAATATTTATGATTACACATTTTGTTCATCATGATAATCTTCACAAATTAAAAACCTATGAATTTTGAAGCCTAAATACAATCCAAAGTAGTAAAAAGGCCAAACACCACCAAAGGAGAGAAAAAAATAGCTTCTTTCAAGGTTTCAAGACTTATTCCAACAGCACTCCACATCCTAGTGAATCAAGCCAGGCTGCAACAACTAATCAAAACTGATGATGAAAAATTTGATTATTAAATCACGTCTCCACACTGTGCATGGAAAACAATCAGGAGTCACGCCACTTCAAAGCAGTAATTACTAGTTGCAGCCCTTAAAACAACAACGTCTGTGCATAAATTGTTGATGCAAAATCTACCTTTTCCCGAGCTGTTGCTGACTGCTTTGGCCTGGGACTGGGAGCTTCCTCCATATCCTCCTTTCCCGTAATCTCCTCCAGCATGGGCCTGGGACAACTCATCATAACCAGGACAAGAAAGATTTCAAACAAGGAAGTCCATTTTACAGCCCCAATGATTAACATTTCAGGACCCTCAAAATCCTACAGTATCATTTACTTCTAAGACTTCTAAATAATCAATTTTACTGAAAATCCTGTTCTACACAATCTACTATATGCATTCAGCCACCTGATTATACTTCTGTCTAGTTTATACTTACAGGAAGTAAAAATCCTTTTTCTTAATTCTACAAATATTCTCCATGAGGTTGTGGTACACTTTTTTTTACATTGAAATCTTTAATATTTTTATATATTAAATGTTAGGATAACTTTTATATTGTTAGTAGTGTTTCATGATTAACATTTAAAGGACCGAATAAACTTACATTTACCCGATTATCCATATATTACTTTTTAGAAAATCATTTTAAAATGAGCATCAAATATGATCCATAAGGCTTTTGAGGAATCTTTTAATCATCATTGTATTGCATTATATATTTTGCCCTCCACAACATATAAAACCACCTGGAATGGCAACTGATGTTTATATGCAAGTAACATTTTATGTACCTGGGCCATACGTGTGCTGGCTGTATCCGGTCTGGTGTTGGTACTGGCTGGACGGGCCCATGTTGTGCTGCTTTGTGGACGCTGGAGGCATGAAGACAGCGGGGCCATACTGGAAGGCACTGGGCATTCCCGGCACCCCGGGGTAGTAGGGCAGGCTGGTGTAGCCATAACCTGGAGGCAGAGGGGGGTTGAGGAAGGCCTGGGTCTGACCTTGCTGAGCTTGACCTGGGTTCTGCGGCCCTGATTATGAGGGGGGACAGCACTTTGTTGAGACTGTGAGGGGGGCACTGAGGAGAGACTGGTGGCAGGGGCTGGGGAGTTTGAGTCGCTGCGGCCAAATTTGGTAGGCTCACCTGTACAAGCAAGACAATACAGAACAGTCTTTTAGACTGAATAAGTACTGGATTGTCCTATTTGCACAAGCGTAACAATCTTTGTGCTTTAATAACAACAACAATGGCCGCTTACCTGAGTAGGGATTGTTTGCTAATCCTCCATCTCTGCCAGCTAGCGCTGTACCAGGGAAAGTCATGCCATAATAATCCTACAGAGAAAAGTGACCGAAAAACAACTCAATTAATATATGAGAAATAAATATCAAGGGACAGGTCATCCACACTGACATCATTTAGTAAATTTATCATGTTAACATTACAGTAAAAGCTCCTCCACATCAAATCTCTTCATGTGCTTGAGTTTGAGTTATGAACATCTTCCCGTACTTATAATAAAAAAAGCACTTTCAAAGCAGCCACTGTCAACCAAAGAGAAGCTTTAACGGCTCGTTGCGGGATTCAGCCATAAAAGCTTGGTTTAGTGTTTGAAAATCAATAGACAATTTTATTACTGTAAAAAACGAAATATTTTCTCAAATACTTTTTTTTTTTTTTACAGTGAAATAACTTAATAGTTAGTTACAATATTAATATTTCTTATTGTTTGATATTGTTTTATTTAGCACTTCTACTACTAATAATAATAAAAAATATTTTAGTCATATTGATCTTTAAAATTTTTGCCCAAATTGTGTAGCACAAACAAGCACAGCAATTTTGGAGCTTTAAAAAAAAGAGAAAAAGATCTTAAATCAAGAAAAGTAGCAATTGTCTTTTTATACCCCAAAATGTGCAGCCCTACTGAGCAGAACTTATTTTTGGGTAATTATTTTATTAATAGGAGGAAACGCATTGTCAAAAGAGTGTGAAAACAAGCTGTTGACTAAGAAATGGTTACCATGGGCAGGCGGGACTGCATCATCTGTAGGTCCTCATATCCATAGATTGGCTTTAGGGAGGAGAAGGCAAAGAAAGATCAGAGATGTGTACAAAATATTATATTATATTATATATAAATAAATCTGAGAGCAGATCATCCATACACTAACCGGATAAGCAGGAAGGAGGCCACCAGGACCCATGATATACTGACTGGCCAGCAGCGGCGGTACTCCTTGAGCCAGGTTAGGAGGAGCTTTACCTGAAGATATAGAAAAAAAAATTGGAAACAGACAATTTTAACTAAAAATCTTCCAACTCCGCTGCATCACTATAATCATGTAATGAATGTTTTTGCGACTGACCAGAGGTGTTGGAGGGTGTGATGTTGGTCTGCAGCGGTGCAGAACGGACAGCAGAGGGAGCGGATGCGCCGTTAGCGGTGAGGCTCTGGGTTGCAGCGCTCAGGCCGCTGGAGTGGACCGTCGTGCTGGACACAGAGCCAGGGTTTGTGGACAGGCTCACGTTCACGTCAGCACCCATCTGTGTCTGAGGGAAGCATTTCAATTCAATTTAACACTGATCCAGTCACACTTACCCGTAATATAAACCTCTCAAATAGAGAAGCTCAGGTAAAGAGTGAAATACTAAAGTGAGGAAGCGGAGAAGAGAAACTGGAAATGGGAGGAGCCTGACAAGACACTTACGCTCAGGGAAGAGCTGGTGGGCGCAGAAGATCCAGGAGAGTTAACGCTGCTCACGTGACTGAGAAAAAACAAGCACTGATAAGACTGTAAGGAGTATATTTAATCAGACTGAAATTCGAAAGAGGTGGTCAGTCCTACCTGCTAAGTGATGGAAGAGCTGTGCTCAGGACAGGCGCTGCTGTTGAAGAGGAGGACGATGACAAGCTGTTCTCTGTGGACAGGGCTGTGGATACGGGCTGAGGGGTGCTGGACGGAGCAGCTGCGGATGTATCAGATCAAAAATGTAAAGTATGGCCTATGCTACAAATTCACCTAGCAAAGAAATGACAGGTAAAAATGACAAGCTGGTTAAAACATAACTCATTTACCTTCCTGTGCGCTGGACGTCCTCATTTCATTGAATCCATTCTGCGGAGAAAAAATAAACAGATTCAGCTATTAGCTAAACTAATATTTCACTGTATTAAGACCATCACCAATGAATTTATAGGGATGAAAATTATCATTTTATGTTAGGATTACTAAGACACTGTTATAGTTTTTATTAAAAGTTTTACTGATTTTGTTTGTCATTGTTTTAAAATATATGCTTATATAGGTTTTTATTCATCTTTATTTTAGTTTTAGTTATTTTAGTACATCAAGTTAAACCAAATTAAAATGAGAAATGCCTCGTCAACGAGATGAAATAAAATATTTTTTCAGTTAACATTTATTTTGAGTATTTTTTTTTATTATTGGTTTCAGTTTTAGTTTACTCGAATCCTGCTAACTGAAATATTTACAAAAACGGATTTAAAAAATACAATAAAATCAAAAAATAATATTTACAATAAAAATAAAAATAAAAGTTATTATAAAATCACTAGCAGGAAGGAAAACCCAAAGATGAGAAATATCAAATTTCTTGATATTTCCAATAAATAGGAACCCTGAACAAAATCAGTTCAGCTCTGGATTCTGGATAGTTTGGACCAAACTAACCTAATTAAGGTGCAGGTGAAAAAGGGTCAACGTTAAGAGCCACTCACACAGAAATCACTTTCAAAGCAAAGTAGCCAAATTTAACATGAGCAAAATCTGCAATCAAGTAACTGATTGTGAGGATTCCACTTGAAAAGGCTGCATTTTGCCTGTGAAATGGTAAATGTGATGCATTTTGGTCATACACTGAGAGGTGTGGTGGTAGACTCCACTCTGCTAGCTGAGGATGAAGCCAAGACAGGAGGGGCAGTAGTGCTTGGTAAAACAAGGGAGGCTGATGGGTAATTGGACTCCATTACTGCTTGAGGCAAGCCAACGAGAGACTCACTAAAACAAGAAAAAAAAGATTAGAAATGCATTAAAGTCATTTGTTTGTGGAATGTTCTGGGTTTTAGCAACAGTATTTGTGGCAATGTTGATTTCAAACAATGCTTTTACACAACATTAAGATATATATATTCCTCCCAGAAAATGTCATTTACTCAAAAAAAAAAAAAAAAAAAAAAAAAAAAAAAAAAAAAAAAAAAAAAAAAAAAAAAAAAAAAAAACCGGCTGAGTTTACGAGTACATACTGATGTGACTTTATTGCACATTGGTCACAAGATGTAAAAGAAGTCAGTTCCATCCCAGAACTACCTTTTCTGTTGTGGAAATGCACAGAATGTTTGCACTGCACGAGAAATGGTTTTAATGGTTTAAAAACCACATTAAATTATGAACGCAGGAATCTTGAAAAGCATGTGTCTTATCAAATCCCCGGTTCTAAGAAACTTGGAAACGGTTCTCGATACCCAAACCTAATCAAGCATGCAAGTTTAAGCCTTGTTCACCACATTTGATGTGCACGTTGATCAATATTTATATGTGAATAAAGGCGTTAATTAAATCTGTTCATCATATAAAGGAGTCATGTCTCTTCAGAAAAAAAATTGGACTGACGTTGAGTGAGCGAATAGTTTTTATTTTTGGGTGAAATATCCCTTTAACATCTTGTAAACATGTATAAATGAAAGACACCCAGGTGGACAGACAGACCTGATGGCAGTGGATTTGGAGTACAGGCTGCTCTGGGTTTGAGGAGCAGCCACAGGTTCCTGATAGCTACTTTCTGATTGGTTGAGATTCTCAACAGTGGATTCAGATCCAAAATCCAGTGCACCAAACTGCACATTCAGCCCGGACACGTCAGCAGAGCCTGGCATCTCTACTGCTGAAGAGGGGATCTGGCAAACCAAACACATATTCACTTGTTCATTAAGATCAAAAAGTCATTAGACTAATACAAATGAGGAAGGCAGGTCACTATGAAACTTGTTTTATTTTTCCCCAATTATACAGTGTTTTCAGTTTTAATTTTTCTGGAT